>NC_083337.1:72411759-72715396 GCF_019175385.1 Lycium barbarum
TGAATGTATATGAGTATGTATATATATGTATAAGAGGTTACATGAGGGTTGGAAGAGGATTAGAAGTTAAACGAAATTAATCGGAACAACTTCAGTAAAATCTCAAACCAGATTTTTATCCCATATTGTTGGAGGCATATCTCCTAGTATATGAAGAGTTTGGAGGTGTTTCAAAATCCTAAAATGAAGTTCATCGAGTCTAGTTTCCAAAGAAACAAAGCGCTCGTCAAAATGATATCGGGATAAGGAGTTATGCATGATGGACGTTGGGCTGGCGAGGCAGCAAGTTGAGACCCGACCCAAACATTTCCATTTCGGCCCATGAGGCCCATTAACGTTAGTATATATGGAAAATTCATTTAAGGGCAGGTCATTTGCATCTAGGAACTTCCAAAACATTTGAGAGAGAGGGAGAGAACTTCTAGGCTAAGAAAGCCATTTTGAGCAAAATCCGAGCCCCGAATCCCGAAGCTCATGAAGAGAAAAGCGTTGTACGTCGCGTTGCCTTCAGTTTGAGCTAAAAATCAACCAAAAATAAGAGTATTGACGTGGTTTCTGCATACTTAAGGTATGATTAATGTCCCTTTTTCATTGTTGATAAGTTTATTTAGAGTTTTAATGAATTAGAACGGAGAAAATAGCGTTATAAACTCGTTTGTTGTTTTGTTGAGATTTATGGATCGGGGGCTGTTTTAGTTAAATTAAATGGATGGGATTAGCTGAGTTATGATGTATGTTAATGGTTGGTATTTTTGTTGATGATTCAATTGAATTGGATTTTCGGGGTTGTCAAGTTTATAGAGGAAATGCTGCCCGAATTTCATTAAGTTCCGTTCGTATACAAATTAGATAATAAGTGGTGTAAATGGTCTAATCGTGATATTATCATCGTGATTGTATACATACGGACTCAAGGAGTAGACGTTGGGTGATTAGGTAGATTGTCAGGTATGTAAATCTATCCCTTCTTTCTTTTGGCATGGTCTATATGAAACAAACAGACGACGAGCATATAAACTCCAAAGGAGCTTCTATTCTTAGAGATACTAGAATGGCTAATGTTCTTGATTTCCAGAAGCTATTTCATTATGTCCTGATACGTGTCTATGATTCCTGAAGACCTATTTTGATATAATCCATAGTGACATTCGAGGGTGCTCCCAGGTTATTCAAGGAGTTCAGAAATAATTTTATGAGTCTCACTTGCATTATGACTCCAATGAATTCTAGTTCTCAGTGGTACTTGACGTGACTGTTGTCTTGATTCTCATGTGTTAGTTTATCCTAATTATTCTATTGAGTCTCAGATGTTGATTTAGTTTGCATATGGTTGCTCATGATATTCTGCTCGTGCATGCCGTTAATATATCATTTACAAGATTATTTTGAGGTTATAAGTATTTATGTTGTTACACCCCGTAAGAGTCCGTGCTATTTGACTTAAGACAAAATGAATGAGTTAAGAAAGTTCAAGGGAAGTTAATCGAGTTAGTAAGAATATCGTTATATATATATGGTTGCCTTAAGTATCCCGAGGTAACATGGCAACCTAAAGGATTTGAAATCGTGTCATGAATACGTATACGAGGTAATGTGAGTGCCCTTTTAAAGTATATGATATTATTAGTAATGATATAGAAGATAGACAAAAGATTTGAATATACTTTTGCGATTGGAGTTTCGTCGAAGCTTTGTGAGTTCTCAAGCTATTTTAGGGTTATTGTGATTCTCTGGGACCTTCGAGACACGTGTATGGATTGTTATGGATATATATGAGTATGTATATATATGTATAAGAGGTAACATGTCACGACCCAGCTAGGGGCCGCGACGGGTACCCGGAGCAATTACCGAGCACCACTTACTCTACTGCTGGTCTCGCTCATTTAATACTCTTTTATCAATTTTACATACCAATTGTAGGAAAATAATATTTAATCAAAATATAAATACTTTATATACATTTGCCCCTTGGCCATCAAAATAATACACATACATATGAAAACATTTTGTGCGACCATCTAACCCACACTGCGTATCTACGAGCCTCTACTAACATAATGAATACATGGACGGAACAAGACTCCGTCATGCCCAAAATATGCATATATGAATGTACATCAAAAGAATAGTCGTAAGCACCTTCGAACAATGGAGTGCTATCTATCAGCTGACAGCTACTGAGGACCTGGGCCAAGCTCTCCTCCCTATCTACCTGTGGGCATGAACACAGTGTCTGAAGAAAGGACGTCAGTACGAATATTGTACCGAGTATGAGAGGCATACATAATGGAAGGAAACATCAGTAATATGGGAATAACATCAATATGAGACATATGGATCTGACTGATAATCATAAATGAAGTAATGCTTGTTATCTTACTCATACTCATCATCATAACATGTATGCATCATATGCAAGCTGCCCGTCCATGTCAGAACTGTCACGACCCAACCCCGTAGGCCGTGACTAGTGCCCGATCTGGGCACTCAAACACATTCTAATATACAGCAGAAGTCGACGAGGCTTTATTTCAAATTTAGCTAATTTCCAGAAAAATTTCGGCAGAGTTTCCTTTGTTTTACGGACTATCCCATACACCCTGCACGCAGAAAATACCAACAAAGGCTACACAGGGCCAACAGAGTAATATTTAAATATATGCGGACAGGCCGCCGCGGCGAATGGGATCGCCCAAACACAACATATACACACAGCTGTACAGAAAGATCCCAACCCACAAACATGTCTACAGACCTCTAAATGGACCAACAGAATCATATGGCGGGATAGGGCCCCGCCGTACCCATGAACGAGAATATACACATATAGAAGTAACGGACTGTACCAAAAGATGGCTCTAAATAAAAGAGCGCTCCAAAAATAGCAGAATGAGATCCTAAGCGGATGGATCAGCAAGCCTGTCGTCGGTACCTGCGCGGCATGAAGACGCAGCCCCCGAGGAAAGGGGGTCAGTACGAAATATGTACTGAATATGTAAAGCCTGAGTTGCAGAAACAAAATCATAACTGGTATAGAACGTACAGAATAAACAGAAAAATCCAAAGTATCAGATACATCATTTCAAAACATGCAGAGTGTGTACAGAAACATATGTCATATCAAATCCGGCCCCTGCCAAGGGACTCGGTAGACAGAACGTGGCCACCCTCCCGACGCTGGTGCCACAACACAGAAGAATCAGAATGGGGCATAACCCCGTCACATATTATATCAGATCAGATGGCCATAGCAAATCATATCAGAACAAGCGTACATGGCACAGCATACTCCACAAACCCATGTACGCATATACCTGCCCCCTCACATCGAGGCACGACGAACAATGCAAAGGATCACACTTGACAACATATCCTGGCCCGGGCTCAGTGTGGGAATCATTGGGGCATCCACGAATGGAGTAGTGAGAGACTAATGCAATTAAAATATCATAAATGTTTTCAAGGAATCAATGAGGCATATCAAGGGCAAACAAATCCAATGAAGTCGGACGGGATCATAATAAAAGCATTTCGGACATCATAATAAATTACAGAAGTATAACCTTCGTGAAGTCGTTCCGAGTGTCAAAATAATTTATCAGACTTAATAGAATATTTAAAACCATATTCGTTAGGTAATTAAAAGGGTAGTCGAAACGTTTCTTTCAAAAATCGTTCGAAAAGGAGACTTTAGTACATTAAGGGCAAAACCGGGAATAGCGGGCCCACCTCGGAACAAGCAAGGCGGTGGGCTCAAATTACGCCCTTTAAGCTTATGGGGTCACCTATAAAGGTTCTACGGACATTCTATAGCTTTTCAAGGAGTTTAGAGAAAGTTTGCATAATTTCAGGAAAAGCATATCAAAATGGTTCAATTCTACTGAAGGAAAAACTGAGATTTTCTCTTGCGGATTCCGATGGCCAAGAAGGTCTTTTGAGGCCCGAATCCGATCCTAAAACACTTAGACATGCCAAAAGAAGGATCGGGGTAGCTTTACATACCTTTTGAGCTTTTTAAGCCTATCCAAGCTCACTCTCCGTTTCGTCGAAAATCTGCAAATGGTCACATTTACCAATTGTAAGTTATAGATGCTACAAATTCAATTCAACTCTTATTTGTCTACCGAAATTTCGGCAGCACTTCCCCTATACATATAGCACCCCCGAGAATTCAACTCGGCTCACAATCATCAACAACAACCCAAACAACAACATTAACATCAACAACAAACACTAGAAACACAATATGGCACAACTAGTTCTACTTGCCGACATAATGCCATAACCTTCATTTCAACTTCGATTTCCAAACCAATTTCAATGATTTCACATGCATTATCAAACTAGATCATCACAACATAGTTTAGAAGCGTTTCATGTCGTTTCCTCAAGTTATACACACGATATACATAATATACAAACTTTCCGCCAAAGTCATAATTCACTCAAAACTTCTAATCTCTGGCATACATATTCATAACATGTTTCCAATTTCCAAATTCGTCAATGATCATCATAATTAACAACCAAATAACTTCATTTTCATAATGTCGGAGAATCATACTAAAGCGACGTAAGTTTCTACGTTCCATTTCAATACAAACTCATATCGTTTTACTTTCATTTACATTGCAAGAATCACAATAACACAACTAACACATTACACAAACTTGATTCATTTCCATTCCAACTCTAACATACCACACGGCCATATGCTCTCTTTATCAACTTCAACTACATTCATTCAACTTCCAATTCCAATATGCATTTCATCACAACTACAACTAGAATATAACATGAATTCAACACATTATGGCTATACAACATATACATACACACGGCTACACCTATATACCACACACCCACTTTGCAAACTTCCATTTCTCCATACAATCAACACATTTCTACCTACTACAACCGAAACAAAACTCCATAACACAAGAATAAAGGATAAATTCTTACCTTTTTCTCTAGTCTTCTTTACTTGAATGTATGGTCACTTTGATGAAATAAGTGCTTCTCTCTCCAAACCAACTACACCAAGTTGAGAAGGGACCTTGAATTAATAGGAAAACCACAAAAGAAAATTTTTAGGAGCAAGATTTTTTGTGGTGATTTTTGGCACCTCAAACCTGAAACCCTCTCTCTTTTCTTGCTTGGCTTGCTTTGTTTTTTTTCTTTCTTCTATTCATTCTCTTGAATCTTCTACTATATAGCCAATTAATCACATGGGAATTTAATTAATTCCCATGGGCTTGGATCCCCCTATGTGGCCGGCCAAGCCTTGGCTTTGGGCCTCTCTTTACTAAATTTGTTTTCCAAGCCCAATTGATCAAATTCTTATTTTGTAATCCCCGAAACTAATTTCCAAAATTCTAAAATTTCCCTTAGTCTTGTTCGTCACTCCCACATCAATATTAGTTCATGCACAACTCCTATGTCATATAAAATCAACTTGACCTTAACTCTCAAAGATCCAAGATATTTCAAATTTTCCAAACGCGTGAAAACACGGGATATAACAAGAACGGTGTGATAATCAATAATATTAGCCCGCGTCCAGGCCTCCCGCGTCCAAGGTACCATCTCATGCTGCCCACTAGTGGTGTCAGCCCACGCCCGTAGGTCGTGGTGTATCCGTATCGCCGCCCGCCGAAGCAGTGTCTGCCCGGCCAACTAGGCCCGGTGTGAAATGCTCATGACATGCTCAATATAAATGCTCATAGTAATATGCTTATCATAAAATACTTATCTTACCATAATGCGTATATAAGACTCATGATCAATTTTACTCTATCGGGGTGACGTAAGGTCGTGATCCCCCGATTACATTATGGAACCATCATGGACATTCCGCCTCACCTTGAAAGGACTAGTACATAAGGTGAGTGTAGGCAAGGAATAACATCATCATCATTCTAATGTCATCATATCACATCACTCATCTCATATAGACATTCGTAGGCATAAGCTTTTAACTTCTTAGAATGTAAGAACTCATGAAAGGAATAGGGATTCAAACTAAAAGATTCATGCCATTAGAAAGAAGGACTAGCCTCACATACCTTGGTCGTTTAGCTAAGATATCGCTCACTTGTTCTCCGTCGATATCACTTTGTTACCATCATAAGAGAATTCGTATCACCATTAGTAAACTAACTATAAGAACGCTTCGCAAATTCTAGGAGAAGTTGGACAACGCTTCCTTCGCTCATGCCACTTTTCTCACGTTCTATATCAACTCCCAATATTCATAATATTATTCGCAATATCATGATCTACAATCGTCATTTACGTACATTTGGCAAAATCCACCATTTTCCTCCAATTTTCCTTTATTTCTACTTCTAGCTCATCCTTGCGTTTTCATGCATTTAATGCTTGTTTCATGATAAAACATTATTTATAACGTATTAGTACTCACAACACTTCAATATTCATAGTTCGATTCCACTATCATTCATTCATGCCACTATTCACTCAATAATGACCCATTTCTATGTTCTTCTACATTTCAAGTTTCTAAGCTTTCCAATACTTCAAACTACATGGAATAATCATAAAACTTACCTTGGATGATGGTTGAACAATCCCTAAGTTGAAATGCTTTACTTAGCCAAAATCCTAGTTCCACCTTCTTTGAAATTTCTTCACTTAGATGATCCTTTATTGTGTTCTTACACTTGAGTCCATGATATTAGTGTTGTTGGTCTTGATATTCCCTTTAATTCTCTTGAATTCTTGTGGAGGAATTATTTGGAATGTTCTAGAGGTCTCTTGAGTTGTTGGGTGAATAATGAAGTAATATGAAGCCTAAGTCCCTTTTTAAAATCACAAAATCTGATCTTTAATGAATTCTCGTCGGGGTGAACAGTGGTCGTAAACCACCATATACGGACCGTATTTTGATTTACGGCCGGTCCACTATGGTCGTTTTTAAGCATTCCCAAAAACAGAAAGTTTGGCTGGGGATTATGGCGATTTAAGACTGAGGTTTACGGTCCGTAAACCAGTTTACGGGCTGTCCTCCAAGTCGTGTTTCACCATTTCGAAGACAGAAAGTTTAGCTGATGGACATGGTAGTTTACGACCTGGTTTACGGGCCGTAAACTGGGTCGTATTTGACCATATTCAACATTTACAGAAAGTTGAGATTTTTGACAAGCTGGAGGACGACTGCACTATACGGTCCGTAAATCACTTTGCGGGCCGTATAGTGCCATATACGACCACTGTGCTGAAAAATTTTCCGCGACTTTCTTATTTCCAAAAATTCTTAATTAGCCATTCCCTACTTAATAATACATCATTCACTCAATTTTTCATCATTCCACTCATCATACAAGTACAGCGAAATTTTCGAGGTGTAACATTCTTCCCCCCTTTTGGAACATTCGTCCTCGAATGTTCGACACTCGGGGATTCTGGAAAATTTTTGCCAGAGTTTCCTTTGTAAGTTGGATACTACCTTCCCATTACAACACCCACAATATCTTCGCCTCACAGGGCTATATCACAACATCAACACTTTTATGGCCACACACGACCAAAAACATAAAATTAAAACATACATACCTTACACCATCGACGTCTCATCTTGAATCTCTTCTGGGGATTGGAACAAATGGGGGTACGTGGATTTCATCTTCTCCTCCGCTTCCCATGTCATTTCTTCCCGATTATTGTTCCGCCATAGAACTTTGACTGAAGCAACCTCTTTATTCCGAAGCCTTCACACTTGTCTATCCAAAATGGCAATGGGCATCTCCTCGTATGTTAGCTCCTCTGTTACTTGCACATCATCAATCGGGACTATTCTTGTTGGGTCTCCAATACACTTGCGGAGCATCGAAACATGGAATAATGGATGCACGGATTCGAGCTCTGAAGGCAAGTCCAATTCGTATGCTACTCGACCCACCTTGCGAATGATTTGGTAGGGTCCAATATATATGGGACTTAGTTTTCCTTTCTTTCCAAATTTCATCACTCCCTTCATCGGCGATACCTTCAGAAACACCCAATCGCCCACCTGAAATTGCAAATCTCGTCGACGATTGTCTGCCTAAGACTTTTGGCGACTTTGAGCTGTTAACAATCGGTCTCGAATCACTTTAACCTTTTCAACTGCTTGTTGGATCAAGTCGGGGCCTATCAATTGTACTTCTCCGGTTTCAAACCATCCAATTGGAGATCTGCATTTTCTTCCATATAAGGCTTCATACGGGGCCATTTGAATGCTGGAATGATAGCTGTTATTATAAGCAAATTCAATAAGAGGCAGATGCTCATCCCAATTACCGCCAAAGTCCAATACACATGCCCGTAGCATATCCTCTAAGGTCTGAATAGTGCGCTCGGCTTGTCCGTCAGTCTGCGGATAGAACGCCATGCTGAGCTTAACTTGGGTCCCTAGACCTTCTTGGAAGGACTTCCAGAACTTGGCTATGAACTGTGCCCCTCTGTCTGTGATAATGGCCAAAGGAATACCGTGAAGTCGTACAATCTCCTTGAGATACAATTTAGCATAATCCTCCGCTGAATATGTGGTTCTAACGGGGAGAAAATGAGCTGCTTTCGTGAGTCTATCCACGATCACCCATATAGAATCATACTTTCCTCGCGTACGGGGTAATCCTACCACAAAATCCATGTTAATCGCTTCCCATTTCCACATAGGAATTTCCATTGCTTGCAATAACCCTCCTGGCTTTTGATGCTCGACCTTCACTTGCTGGCAATTCGGACACTGTGCTACAAATTCTGCTATGTCTCGCTTCATGCCATCCCACCAGTATACCAATTTGAGATTGTGGTACATGTTGGTTGCACCTGGATGAATAGAATACCGGGAATAATGTGCTTCCTCTAAAATCCGTTGGCGCAAGTTTGCCACATTCGGTACACATAGCCGGCCACGATATCTACGAACCCCTTCTATGGAAACTTCAAATGGAGACTCTTCCTTTTCCTGAGATAGATCTCGATAGTGGCTTAACTGAGGATCTTCATTTTGCCGGTCCTTCACTTCTAGATTCAAGGATGAAACTGTGGGGTCATTGACGCTAATACCTGCATCTCCTGAATCAATAGGCCGTACGCCGAGACTTGCTAACCGATGGACTTCACGAACCATTTCTCGCTTTTTCGAAGGAACTCCACATAAACTACCCATCGATCGGCGGCTAAGTGCATCTGCTACTACATTCGCCTTCCCTGGATGATATAGAATGTTCACATCATAATCCTTCAGTAATTCCAACCATCTCCTTTGTCGCAGGTTCAACTCCTTCTGTTTGAAAATATATTGAAGGCTTTTGTGATCCGTATAGACGTCCACGTGCACACCATATAAGTAGTGTCTCCATATTTTCAATGCATGAATGACCGCAGCTAGCTCAAGATCATGAGTGGGATAATTTTGTTCATGTTTTCGCAACTGTCTCGAAGCATAAGCAATAACTTTTCCATTCTGCATCAACACACATCCTAATCCCACACCGGAGGCGTCACAATATACTACATAGCCATCTGATCCTTCTGGGAGTGTTAGCATCGGCGCTGAGGTCAACCTGTTTTTCAACTCTTGGAAGCTACGCTCACATGCATCACTTCACTGGAATTTAGCCGACTTCGGGGTTAACTTTGTCAATGGGGCTGAAATAGATGAGAAGCCCTCTACAAATCTTCTATAGTATCCTGCTAACCCAAGGAAACTACGAACTTCTGTAGGCGTCGTAGGTCTTGGCCAAGTCTTCACAGCTTCTATTTTTTTAGTGTCAACTTGAACACGATCATCTGAAATAACATGACCCAGGAATGCAACAGAATTAAGCCAAAACTCGCACTTCGAAAACTTTGCATACAATTCTCGATCTTGAAGAACGCCAAGAACAATTCTTAGATGATCTGCATGTTCTGATTCTGTGCGAGAGTACACCAAAATATCATCGATGAACACTATCACAAAAAGGTCCAAGAACGGCCTGAACACATTATTCATTAAATTCATGAACACTGCCGGGGCATTTGTCAACCCGTACGACATTACTCGAAACTCGTAGTGACCATATCTTGTCCTGAAGGCAGTCTTGGGAATATCTGCTTCCCTAATTCTCACCTGATGATAACCCGATCTCAAATCTATCTTGGAAAACCATTTAGCACCTTGCAACTAATCGAACAAGTCGTCAATTCTAGGAAGGGGATATCTGTTCTTCACCGTCACTTTGTTCAACTGCCTGTAGTCGATGCACATTCGTAGCGATCCGTCTTTCTTCCTTACGAACAAGACTGGTGCTCCCCATGGTGAGGAACTAGGCCATATAAACCCCTTCTCAAGTAAATCCTTTAGCTGTGCTTTTAGCTCTTTCAGTTCTGCTGGAGCCATCCGATACGGAGGAATAGAAATAGGGTCGGTGTCTGGTAGTACATCAATAGCAAAGTCGATCTCCCTTTCTGGAGGAAGGCCTGGTAACTCGTCGGGAAACACATCTGGGAATTTATTCACTACCAGGACAGACTGGAAATTTGTCACTTCCGCTTCCGTGTCATGAACCTGAACTAGATGACAAATATAACCCTTGGCTATCATCTTCCTCGCCTTAAGGTAGGAAATAAACCTACCCTTTGGGGAAATCGTATTACCTTTCCACTCGAGTATGGGCTCTCCCGGAAATTAGAATCGAATTACCTTTGTCCGGCAACAAACATTAGCATAGCATGATGCCAACCAGTCCATACCCATAATTACGTCAAAATCTATCATCTCAAGTTCAATTAGATCAGCCTTTGTCTGACGATCACCTATAATGACTACACAGTTCTGATATACTTGCCTCGCTATTACAGGATCACCAACCGGAGTGAATACCTCGAAAGGTTTAATTGGCTCAGGTCTCACCCCAACACAATCAGCGATATACGGAGTAATATATGAGAAGGTAGAACTCGGATCAATCAGAGCATATACATCACGGGAAAATATAGTCAGGGTACCTGTGACAACATCTGGGGAAGACTCAATATCCCGTCGCCCAGCTAAAGCATACACACGGGGCTGAACAGCACCTGAAGTAGATGCTCCCCCTCTACCTCTGCCTCTTCCTGTTGTAGTCTGAGGAGTCTGTGTTGTCGGGCGTGCCGAAGAAGAACCCGCTGTTGAACCTGTAGGCTATGTCCCAACTCTATCTCTTGCTGAGGGGAAATCTCTCATCATGTGACCGACTTGCCCGCAAGCATAGCAAGCATCCGAACCCTGACGACACTGTCCGGAATGCAATTTACCGCACTGGCTACACCGTGGTACTGAAGGTCTCCGCTGGCTAAATTCTCCCCTAGGCTGCGAATATGAAGCCCTCGAACTCTGCCCCTGGCCTGACTGAAAAGAACGATCAACACTCCTATCTGAGAATCTAGGAGGTGCACTAGTCACTGACTGACCTGAGTGCCTAGAATATGTCTGTCTCGGTCCCCCTCGGTACTCACTGTTCTCCCCCATAGATCTAGCCCTCCTACCTTGTCTTCTGTCACCATCACGATCACTTCTCTGCTGTCGTTGTCGTTCCTCGAGGTTCTGAGCATGGGCCTGCATCCGGGAAATATCCATCCCGTCTTGCAAAGAGGTTGTCAGGCAATCTCTGAACAGGTGTGGTCCTAAACCACTCACAAATCTATAGACTCGGTCTCCCATGTCAGCCACCATAGTCGGAGCATACCGGGCCAATGAATTGAATTGCATACTATACTCTCGGGCACTCATGCTTCCCTGTTTCAAATTCAAGAACCTGTCCGCTCTAGCTCGGCGGACTTCAGGTGGCAAGTAGTGACGAATAAAGGCATCTACAAACTCTTGCCACACAGGAGGTGGTGCATTCTCCCCTCTTGTTATCACCCAATTCTTATACCATAGTACCGCCACATCACGAAGTCTATATGAGGCCAACTCTACAGATTCAGTCTCAAAAGCATGCATAAGTGTTAACTTCCTCAGCATTTCATCGATAAAACCTTGTGGGTCCTCATCCAGCTTCGACCCAAAAAATTCTGGAGGATTTAGAGTAAGGAAATCACGGGCTCTTGTACTAGCTGAACGATCACTTGCGCCCGCATTCTGTTGTTGGGCCTGAGCGGCAACCAACTGCGTCAATAAATGCATAGCCTCGGACACTTGTTGACCCGAAGCACCCGGTGGAGGAATCGGAGCTGAGGCTCCTCCCTGCTCTTCTACATTGGGCACAACCTCACTTTGCGATTCACTTTCCTCTACCCCCGCCGGAGGCTCCCTTTCTGCCCGCTTCTTCGTCGTAGCTTTGCCCTTCTGGGCAGCTGTAGCTTTTCTTTTCGGCGGTATTTTTCTGAAACCATAACGCACTTTTAGGAATGATATAATCCTACACATGGCTCTATCGCACGATTCATGAGAAGAAGGATGGTCATTTTCCTAAATGCCCTGTAGCCTCTTGTTTATTAGTGTGGCGCGCAACACACCATAAACAAGACTCTACTAGACACGGCTCGTAGACACTTCCTAGGGCGAACTGCTCTGATACCACTTCTGTCACGACCCAGCTAGGGGCCGCGACGGGTACCCGGAGCAATTACCGAGCACCGCTTACTCTACTGCTGGTCTCGCTCATTTAATACTCTTTTATCAATTTTACATACCAATTGTAGGAAAATCATATTTAATCAAAATATAAATACTTTATATACATTTGCCCCTTGGCCATCAAAATAATACACATACATATGAAAACATTTTGTGAGACCATCTAACCCACACTGCGTATCTACGAGCCTCTACTAACATAATGAATACATGGACGGAACAAGACTCCGTCATGCCCAAAATATGCATATATGAATGTACATCAAAAGAATAGTCGTAAGCACCTCCGAACAATGGAGTACTATCTATCAGCTGACAGCTACTGAGGACCTGGGCCAAGTCTCCTCCCTGTCTACCTGTGGGCATGAACACAGCGTCCGAAAAAAGGACGTCAGTACGAATATTGTACCGAGTATGAGAGGCATACATAATGGAAGGAAACATCAGTAATATGGGAATAACATAAACATGAGACATATGGATCTAACTGATAATCATAAATGAAGTAATGCATGCTATCTTACTCATACTCATCATCATAACATGTATGCATCATATGCAAGCTGCCCGTCCATGTCGGAACGGTGTGATAATCAATAATATTATCCCGCGTCCAGGCCTCCCGCGTCCGGGGTACCATCTCATTCCACCCACTAGTGGTGTCTGCCCATGCCCGTAGGTCGTGGTGTATCCGTATCGCCGCTCGCCGAAGCGGTGTCTGCCCGGCCAACTAGGCCCGGTTTGAAATGCTCAATATATGCTCATAGTAATATTCTTATCATAAAATACTTATCTTACCATAATGCGTATATAAGACTCATGATCAATTTTACTCTATCGGGGTGACGTAAGGTCGTGATCCCCCGATTACATTATGGAACCATCATGGACATTCCGCCTCACCTTGAAAGCACTAGTACATAAGGTGAGTGTAGGCAAGGAATAACATCATCATCATTCTAATGTCATCATATCGCATCACTCATCTCATATAGACATTCGTAGGCATAAGCTTTTAACTTCTTAGAATGTAAGAACTCGTGAAAGGAATAGGGATTCAAACTAAAAGATTCATGCCATTATAAAGAAGGACTAGCCTCACATACCTAGGTCGTTTAGCTAAGATATCGCTCACTTGTTCTCCGTCGATATCACTTCGTTACCTTCATAAGAGAATTCGTATCACCATTAGTATACTAACTATAAGAACGCGTCGCAAATTCTAGGAGAAGTTGGACAACTCTTCCTTCGCTCATGCCACTTTTCTCAGGTTCTATATCAACTCCCAATATTCATAATATTATTCGCAATATCATGATCGACAATCGTCATTTACGTACATTTGGTAAAATCCACCATTTTCCTCCAATTTTCCTTTATTTCTACTTCTAGCTCATCCATGCGTTTTCATGCATTTAATGCTTGTTTCATGATAAAACATTATTTATAACGTATTAATACTCACAACACTTCAATATTCATATTTCGATTCCACTATCATTCATTCATGTCACTATTCACTCAATAATGACCCATTTCTATGTTCTTCTACATTTCAAGTGTCTAAGCTTTCCAATACTTCAAACTACATGGAATAATCATAAAACATACCTTGGATGATGGTTGAACAATCCTTAAGTTGAAATGCTTTACTTAGCCAAAACCCTAGTTCCACCTTCTTTGAAATTTCTTTACTTAGATGATCCTTTATTGTGTTCTTACACTTGAGTCCATGAAATTAGTGTTGTTGGTCTTGATATTCCCTTTAATTCTCTTGAATTCTTGTGGAGGAATTATTTGGAATGTTCTAGAGGTCTCTTGAGTTGTTGGGTGAATAATGAAGTAATATAAAGCCTAAGTCCCTTTTTAAAATCACAAAATCTGATCTTTAATGAATTCTCGTCGGGGTGAACAGTGGTCGTAAACCACCATATACGGACCGTATTTTGATTTACGGTCCATCCACTGTGGTAGTTTTTAAGCATTCCTAAAAACAGAAAGTTTGGCTGGGGATTATGGCGATTTACGACTGAGGTTTACGGTCCGTAAACCAGTTTACGGGCCGTCCTCCAAGTCGTGTTTAACCATTTCCAAGACAGAAAGTTTGGCTGATGGACATGGTAGTTTACGACCTGGTTTACGGTCCCTAAACTGGGTCGTATTTGACCATATTCAACATTTACAGAAAGTTGAGATTTTTGACAAGCTGGAGGACGACTGCACTATACGGTCCGTAAATCACTTTACGGGCCGTATAGTGCCATATACGACCACTGTGCTGAAAAATTTTCCGCGACTTTCTTATTTCCAAAAATTCTTAATTAGCCATTCCCGACTTAATAAAACATCATTCACTCAATTTTTCATCATTCCACTCATCATACAAGTACGGCGAAATTTCCGAGGTGTAACATTACATGTGGGTTTGAAGAGGATTAGAAGTTAAACGAAATGAATCGGAACAACTTCAGTAAAATCTCGAACCAGATTTTTAGCCCATATTGTTGGAGGCATATCTTTTAGTATATGAGGAGTTTTGAAGTGTTTCAAAAGCCTAAAATGAAGTTCATCGAGTCTAGTTTCCAACGCAACAAAGCGCTCGTCAAAATGATATAGGGATAAGGAGTTATGGATGATGCAAGTTCGGCTGGCGGGGCAGCAAGTTGAGACCCGACCCAAACATTTCCATTTCGGCCCATGAGTATATTTCGGCCCATGAGGCCCATTGACGTTAGTATATGTGGAAAATTCATTTAAGGGCTGGTCATTTGCATCTAGGAACTTCCAAAACATTAGAGAGAGAGGGAGAGAGAACTTCTAGGCTAAGAAAGCTATTTTGATCAAAATCCTAGCCCCGAATCCCGAAGCTCATGAAGAGAAAAGCGTTGTACGTCGTGTTGCCTTCAGTTTGAGCTAAAAATCAGGCAAAAAGAAGAGTATTGACGTGGTTGCTGCATACTTAAGGTAATATTAAGGTCCCTTTTTCATTGTTAATAAGTTTATTTAGAGTTTTAACGGAACAGAACGGAGAAAATAGTGTTATAAACTCGTTTGTTGTTTTGTTGAGATTTATGGATCGGGAGCTATTTTAGTTGAATTAAATGGATGGGATTAGTTGAGTTATGATGTATATTAATGGTTGGTATTGTTGTTGATGATTCAATTGAATTGAATTTTTGGGATTGTCCAGTTTATAGAGGAAATGCTGCCCGAATTTCATTAAGTTCTGTTCGTATACAAATTAGATAGTAAGTGGTGTAAATGGGGTAATCGTGATATTATCGTCGTGATTGTAGACATACGGACTCGAGGAGTATAAGTTGGGTGATTAGGTAGATTGTCAGGTATGTAAAGCTATCCATTCTTTCTTTTGGCATGGTCTATATGAAACAAACAGACAACGTACATATAAACTCCAAAGGAGCTTCTATTCTTATAGATACTAGAATGGCTAATGTTCTTGATTTCCAGAAGCTATTTCATTATATCCTGCTACGTGTCTATGATTCCTGAAGTCCTATTTTGATATAATCCATATTGATATTCGAGGGTGCTCCTAGGTTATTCAAGGACTTCAGAAATAATTTTAGGAGTCTCACTTGCATTATGACTCCAATGAATTCTAGTTCTCAGTGGTTCTTGACGTGACTGTTGTCTTGATTCTCATGTGTTAGTTTATCCTAATTATTCTATTGAGTCTCAGATGTTGATTTAGTTTGCATATGGTTTCTCATGATATTCTGCTCGTGCATGTCGTTAATATATCATTACCGAGTCCCGGGCCGGGTATGTATTCATGCACAGTTTTATTGCATTGTTCACCGAGTCCCTCACTAGAGGGCCGGGTACGGTATATATATGATTATTTCACCAAGACCTTCACTAGAAGGTCGGGTACGGTATATATATGCTTATTTCACCGAGACCTTCACTAGAGGGCCGGGTACGGTATATATGTATATGAATTCACTCACCGAGTCCTATAATGGGTCGGGTATGGTATATGATATAGATATGCATGATTCTCATCTCGTAAGGCACAAGTGCATTGGTATCTTTGATTATCATAGTTGCCTTCTGTTATCTTTAATTCAGTCTTGATCTTCTTTATGGTATTTCATGATTTATATACTCAGTACATTTCTCGTACTGACCCCCTTTCTTCGGGGGGCTGCGTTTCATGCCCGCGGGTACAGATACTCAGTTTGGTGATCCTCCAGCCTAGGACTTCTGCTCAGCTGTGTGGAGAGCTCCATTGCTCCGGAGCCTAAGTCATTTTGGTACAGATGCTTTGATATAGACTTATGCATATCCAGGGGTACGGCAGGGCCCTGTCCTGTCATATTTCACCATGATACTCTTAGAAGTTTGTATATAGGTTTTGGTCAGCTATATCGATATGGTTTGTTTTGAGTATTTCCATATATAGCCGACAACATAATATGTTATGTTTTTGTTACCTGTGACTCCTCAGGAGACAGGTTCATTATGATATATGACGTTATGATGAGTCTATAGCTTGCTTTTACAAGTTTCCATACTGTCCTTAGTTTCAGTCTGATTATTGCTAACAGGTTCGTATACGAGTGTCCAGCTCGGACACTAGTCATGGCTCATCGGGTTGGGTCGTGACATTACCTTTGATTTGAAGACTTGGAGGGATGATTTTCGTCCTTAGGTTTGGAAGAATGAAAAAAAATGGGAACAAAATAAGACCATACCCATTTTAAACCCCATTTTCTGCCAGAAATGGAAGAAGTACGTCCTAAAAGGACGTCCGTACTTTCCAGGCGTACTTTGGGCGAAATCTCTAGCTTTTGTGCCCTTCAGTAAAACGAACATAGCTTTTTGTACATAACTTTTCTTGGGCTGGGCGACCTACCATTGGAAAGATATTTCAAAGATCTACAACTTTCAGCAAGGAAGTGTTTCCAAATTCGCAACACATTTTCATGAAAATCGCCCAGAAGACAGACCTACCAAAACATAGGCGAATTTAAGAACCCTTAAGAACATCAATTGTTGGTTTGACTTCAAAACGACCATCTTCCACCCGAATTCATCAAGAATGGATTCATATAGATATAATATCATCTTAACACTAGATTTTTACATATTCACACCTAACCCCAATTACGCAGTGTTACATTATCCCCCCCTTAAGATCATTCGTCCCCGAATGAAAGTCACAGCTTAAGATTATCACTAAACCTCAAGTCTTCAAAATTTCTAGAGTTCTTTAGTAAAGGGGATCATTCCCAGAGGCAACATACGATTAACCATATAATGAATACATCATTCAAGCCTAAACACATAGACGAGGGATTCATACCTCTAATCTAAATTTTCACAGGGAATACATAGTTGAAAGATTCAACAGCTATCTGCAGTAGGGAATAAATGAAGGTAACATGGCTTGAGTGACACTACAACAACTAGATAGAACTATGCCCCCTTCGAGTTCATCCCGCAAATCTTAAGATACGATATAAGTCTACCCCGAGGTTTTAGCAATATCACTTTTTCACTCTATAACGAGTCCCTCAGCCTGACTATTTCTGATTGACAATCCACAGTTTCATAACACTCGGAAAGCTAGTCTATCCCCAAAAATCACATCAAAGTTCATCATTTCTAATTCAAACACATCAAAAGTAATCTCACGGCCCTTAGCTACAACGACGCAGTCTCTATACATTATTGAAGCGATAACAAGGACGCAGGGGTATTCATAGAAAAAAGGTGTCAACAATTGTTCGATGTCCACACAAAAATCAAGGGCAAGATACTGAGTTATATAAGAAAGAGTCGAACTCGAATCGTTTAACGAATACGCTTCAAAAGAACATATAGTAAGAATACCTGTGACCACAACATCTGAGACTCCAACCACCTCCCTACTAGCCAAATCATGAAGTAGAGCTTTCTTTGTACTAAACGAACCCGGAAAGATAAAAACACTTATACACCCAAATAAGAATAATATAGTCCTCACGGGGATTTTAACGACTAGAATACTCAAGTCTCAATACGAATAAGGGGTTCTCTACCTTCATCTCACCTTCTCAAGAGTTAGATACTCAAAAGGTTCAACACGTATATGCTTTGACTAGGAAGCACACAATATATTAATCTAGACAATATACTCCGACAAGGAGGCTAATTCGACAATACCCGATTCAAGCTTAACTCACCTCATGCCAAAACTGAAAATGACAAATTAAAGCCTAAATCAACTACATCATATTCTTAAATCATTATACCACAAGCGGTTGTTTTTGAGTTTCAAGCCTAAAATAAGGTTCTTCCACTAAACATCAAAATAGAGAGGGGGCCCTTTTATTTTTCTAATCATGTAATTACCGAGTTAGTCTTTTCAAATTCTCAACATTCACTTTTTACCTGCATACACGACTACCTCAGACAGTCTTATCAATTTGGGTCTTATTCCAATTCTATTAGCAACCAGAGGAAAATTATATCCATTCGTGCATGTACATTTCATAAGAAAGCAAGTAATATACCTGTAACTGCATCTGGTGGCGTCTCCTGATCCTGTCGGTTGGCCAACGCATACAAGCGGTTCGAAGGACCGCTGGAACTGGGAGCTCCACCTCGAACTCTACCGCGACCTGCCGGTGCCGGCCGCATAGCTACAGAAGGAGAAGATGATCCAGCAACTGATCCAGTGAGCTAGGCTGAACCACCTGGACCACCTCTAAATGGGCACTCCCTCATAATATGGCCCTAGCGGACACACGAAAAACAGGCACCAGTGACGAGACGACACTCCCCCGGGTGACGCTTGCCGCACCGAGGACACTGCGGCATAGACAACCTCGTCTGACCAAACTCTCTGCTCTGCTGTGAATCCGGGGCCCTGGAGCTCTGGCCCGCTCCTGAATATCCCACACTATCAAATCTCTCACCGGTAGGCCGTGGGGGTGCACTTTGCGCTGGCTGGGAAGACTGTCTAACATACTGTTGAGGCTGTCCGCCTCGAAACTCCCCAGAGTATCCCAGGGACCTGGCCCTCTTGGGCGGCCTCCTGTCTCGATCCCTACTAGGATAATCAGCCCTGTGTCGGTCCTCCATACCCTGAGCATAGGCCTGTAGCCGGGCGATATCCATGTCTGTCTGCAATGCCACCGCCATACAGCCATCAATCAGGTAGCGGTCTAACCCCATCACATATATGTGCATGCGATCGGCCATATCTGCTACTACGGCAGGAGCATACCGGGCCAAAGAATTAAACTCCATATTATACTCCCGAACGCTCCGACCTCTCTGCTGCAAATGCAAAAATTGGTCAACCCGCGCTCGCCGTAACTCTGGGGGCAAAAAGTGACGAGTAAAAGCAGCCACGAACTCGTCCCAAGTAGCTGGGGGAGCACCCTCACCCCTGGATAACTCCCAGGACTCATACCAGTGAGCGGCAACATCCCGTAGCCTATGTGAAGCCAACTTAACAAACTCAGTCGCTGAAGCCCTGACCAAATCTAGTGAGCGCCGCATCCCCCGAATGAAGTCATGGGGGTCCTCGTCGGGCTTAGACCCGAAAAACTCTGGGGGGCCACATAATAGGAACTCTCGAACCCTCAGGCTGTCACGCCTGCAATCATCATCCTCATCTCTCCGCCCGCGTCTGCGAGCCTGCCCCGCTACCAGTGTCGTCAATAACTGCACAGCCTCCCTCAGCGTCCTGTCCTCCGCCCCTGGCTGAGGAGCTGGAGGCTCGGGTGCGGATACTCGGGCCCCTGGAGCTGCTGATGGACCTGCTCCAGGCTCCGCCGGTGGTGTGGCAGATCCCTCTGAGTGGGATAAAACCTCGGGAAAATCCTGAACACGAGCCCGGGTAACTCGCTGCGCCTGACTGGTCTCTACTGCTTTGCCCTTCTGGGTAGCCGTCGCCTTCTTCGGAGGCATCACTGTAAACATAGCAATCTGTTAGAAAGGAGCCACCCTAATAGCACAGCTCTATCGCACGATCTAAGATCCAAATAAAGGGCAACATCCTAAATGTCCTGTAGCCTCCTGTTTATAGATGTGGTGCACAACACACCGATAAACAAGACTCTACTAGACACGGCCTGTAGACATTCCGAGGACAAACCGCTCTGATACCACTTCTGTCACGACCCAGCCCCGTAGGCCGTGACTGGTGCCCGATCTGGGCACCCAAACCCATCTATCAAATGCATTCAAGTATATAACAGAAGCCGACAAGGCTATATTCTAAATTTAGATAATTTCCAGAAACATTTCGGCAGAGTTTCCTTTGTTTTACAGGCTATCCAAAATAACCCTGCGCACAGAAAATACCAACAAAGGCCACGCCGGCCAACAAGGCAACATGTAAACATATGCGGACCGGCCGCCGCGGCGAATGGGCTCGCCCAAACACATCATATACACACATCCGAACAGAAAGACCCAAACCCACAAACATGTCCACAGACCTCTAAACAGACCAACAGAATCATATGACGGGACAGGGCCCCGCCGTACCTAAATAGTCAGATATACAGAAATATATACATAACAAAAGATGTATGTACCAAAAGTAGACTCCGGATCAAAAGGGAGTACTCCGAAAATAGCAGGTAGTGGAGCCTACAGTGGTGGATCACCTGTGCCTGTACCTGCGGGCATGAAACGCAGCCCCCGAAGAAAGGGGGTCAGTACGGAAAATGTACCGAGTATGTAAGGCATGAAGTATAGAACGAAGAAACATAGTCAGAAATGGAAACTTTACAGAACCGGTAAAACTGTATAAAAGCATCATTACGTTTTCTCTTAGGTAACAGAATAATATCTCTCAAGTCATGAGTCATATACATATACATATACATACCTACATATATACGACGTGTTCCGGCCCTTTAGTAAGGGACTCGGTGAATAAGGTCAGACATATCAACATCACATACCATACATTCGTATAACGTGTCCCGGCCCTTTTGTGAGGGACTCGGTGCATAGGATCATGTATGGCAGAGTCATATATCACATGTATACATAACGTGTCCCGGCCCTTTTCTAAGGGACTCGGTAGATAGAATCATGCATGGTAGAGTCATATGTCATATATATGTACATAACATGTCCCGACCCTCTATTACGGGTCTCGGTGGATAAAGTCATCACGTGCCATCCTGGCCACCACCCCTGTATCATCATATCATCACATGCATATACATATAACGTGTCCCGGCCCGCAAGTGAGAGGGACTCGGTGAATAATGCAAAGAAGTACGCACGATAACATGTCCTGGACCGGGCTCAGTGAATAGACATATCAAGCTTGCACGAACAGAATAGTACGAAACCAAATACTCGTAAATCAAGACCCGAGATACAACATACTTATATACAACATGCTGATCGACATATGAGGGTTCAGAACAAGTTTCGGGTCAATCGGAATTAGTATACAAAAGTTACGAGCGTTTGAAGTACAGAACGCTCTACAATCGTTTCAAAAGCTCTTTCTGGAAAGTCAAAGCTGTAATCAGGTTAACTACCTTTTAGACATGGTTATGGATCAAACCAAATAGAACTCTTGGAATCATTCACACGTATCAAGGACTATCAAGGACTCGGTAAAATAATCGACGTGCTGGCATTTAATAATCAAACTTTAGTCATATCAAGGTACCGACATCATATATCATATACATATGGAACAGATTCATACACGCATACTCATAGAATATCATACAGTGTGTTGCTGCGGAACGTACTGCCCGATCCACGGATATAACGTATTAGTGCCGAAGAACGTTCGGCCCGATCCGAGATTGTATACAAAAGTTAAGAACATTAATACTTATAGAATTATTTTAAGGTCATGAATTCTTATACTTAGCTCAATACCCAATTATGCAATAATCTTAACCATTCTACGTTTACTCGTATCGATAGACCAATAGGGATCGTAGACAAACTCAGAACTTATTAATTAGAGCCTTTGAAGTACGGGGCCTCCTAACGACATTTCGAAGCCGTATTTGGAGATTCAAGTAACAAACATATTAAGTAACTTTCCAATATCATTATGGACCAAACCGAATAGAGACTCTAGAACCATGTATACATATCAAATTATTTACCAAGGACTCAAGTCATATCGATTTGCTTTCGACCCACGTTCGGAAATATACCAACTGAATTCTTCGAACGTCATCATATATACATATGCATATCAAACCATATGGAATACTTATGGAAGTCAAGGACGATCGCCATCCTAGTGGCTCTAAGAATAGAGTTTATCTTTAGTGACATACATATACGTTATTTGTTCATTTCGAAGATCATGCCAAAGGGAAGAAAGGTAAGCCTTACATACCTTGCCCGCTCTCTACGCAAATCCGAATTCAAGCCCTTGGCTCCACAAAATCTACAACCACATTAAGGCGCACCAAACATTAGTTACAAACACTTAAGAACTCAATTCCAATCCAACACCTTATTTCTACGGAAATTTCGGCAGCATTTCCCCTGTAAATGCGCCATCCCCGAGAATTCAACTCGGCCAGAAATACAACAACAAATCCGAGAATTTAACTCGGCCACAATATCAACAACAATACCAACGATTATACCAATAATACCAACAATCAATTTAAGACATATTCTAACATTAGTAGTCTTCATTGCTACATAATCCATTAACATTGAATTCACTACACATTTTCAAGCCAATTCCAACACTCACATATTTATTACTAGTCCAAGATCAACCAAACACAATTCATAAGCATTTCCTTCAATCCACAAAATATTCAAACTATTCCACCAGTGCGATAAAACAACGACGATACATTTCCTTCTTTCAATTTCACAACTAAAACAATACTTTACACGTAACAACTTCACTCCCGCAATTAGATAAAATCATATTAAAATCACATTACTTTCCTACAACAACCTTACTACAAATTTCCGCACCAACTAAAATCATAAGCCTTCCATTTATATCACAAGGTCACAACAACACAATTAGCATACTAAATAATTTAATTCTTGCTCCTTCACTAATGTGACCCACACGGCCACCACACACAACACCCACAACACACAAATTTTCATACTTTTCATTCATTTACACATACTACAACATATATATAGAATTCTCCCAAGATAAAAGAAGTAGAATTCCTACCTTTTTCCAAACTCTTCACTTGATAAAAAAAAAATACTCTCTTGCTCCCAAATTTGTATCACAATGAATAGAACCTTGAGCTTAGTAGTAATTCCACAAAAGATGAATTTTTTTGAACTAAGAATTTGAGCTCCAATTTTTTTTTTCCTTTTTCTCTTCTTTGGCCGTAGGCCTCTCCTTCTTGCTCTCTCTTTCCTTATTTTTCTTGTTTGTTCTTGAAAACTCTAGAAATGAACAACTAATCCCTTTATTTATTTGCTAGGCTTTAATTATAAAATCATGGGCTTGGGTTATTATTTTCCTTTGGGCCATAACCGGCCACCCCTAAACTCTTGGGCCTTTGTTTTCATTCTTTTTAGCCCAATTCATTATAAATCTTATTTTGTAATTCACGAAAATAATTTCCGAAATCCCAATTTTACCCTTAGCCTTCCTCCATATTTTCGCATCATTATTTTTCACGAACAACACACACATATATATATATTAATAAAATCAAAATATGGCCTTATTTCTCACAAGTCAAAATTATTTCAAAATTTTCGAATGTGCGAAATTACAGGATATAACAAGCCTAACAAGATTTCGGCAGAGTTTTCATTATAACAAGGACTACTTTTGTCTCTATGCCTGCCTCAATTTATCAACAACCAAACCCTACATCGATCATATATACCAAGCACCTACAACACAATTTCAGCGACTCTGTACTGTCCATCAAATTACACATCACAACAACGTGCACTCCATAATACCATTGTTCACTGGGTTAGCATCTGCAACACGACCTAAAGTCATCTCCATAAGCACGAGTAACAATCACGTCAGAATGATCCTAAAGGAAGTTCAAGCTCTATAGCACAATCTAGAATCAATAAGAACGAGAAACACCTAGAATGTCCTGGTAGTCATTCATCCATACATGTGGCCAGTCTGCATGAAGAAGACTCCACTAGACAACTGAAAAGACAAATCCTAGGGACACTTCTAAACCTAGGCTCTGATACGAAGCTTGTCACGGTCCAAAACCCACTCTAGACATGACCGGCATCCGACATCATGAACAATATCGGAAGAACCTGAAGGACACAATAATAACACTTGAACCCGCCAGGTTCAATATTCGCCTCCAACAATTTACAAAATAAATGTAACATCAAGTTCCTTTATAATAATCTTTCCTTATTAAATTAAACAAAGTTATAAGTAACTGCATATATCAGGATCATAATTATGAAATAAGATCAGCGGAAATCTACTATAAGTAAACAGTCATAAACGTGGCAAACACCCATTAAGTCGTACGAGACTTTGACAATCTACCTACAATTCTAACAACTATCTATGGAGCTTTTAAGAGACACAACAATCATCTAACTTCGGGACGCAGCTCGAAAATATAGAATAATAAATGAAACACGAAGTATCCCACGAACAAAGATGTGGGCTCACCAAATCAACAGCAACAGCAAGTTCTCCTAAGCGTCGAGAGTACCACAAACCTGCTCTTCTCCGTTACCTAACATTCCTCAGTGAGTGCCTCGGGGACAACAAGTAATATAAAAATAAAATATAATAATACATAAAGAAATCTGTTATGAAAAGATAGTATAAAAACAACCATTCCACTTTATGATTCTTGATATCATTTGTTAAATAGTTTACAAAGCCATTTCAAAATCCCAGTTTCAATTAAGCTTTAAATCAATCAGGCATAAATACCTGTCTCATAATAAAGATTTATATCAAAATCGCCCACATAGGCCCCATTCCTTTCAATTATGCCTTTCTAATTTATCATGATTGTCAACAATGGTTCCATGAGAATAAGAATATCACACATGCCAATACAGGCCCAAGAATCAATCACATCGAAGGGAAGACCGTAGAGGTTCCCTGAACACTGCGTAATACACCAAAATATGGATTCACGGTGGCTACTCATCCTCCCGAATAGCAAGGCCATTAATACACCACAGGTACCGAACCCGGAAGTGGCCACTCTTCCTCCCGAATGGCAAGGTAATTAATACACTAGGATCTATAGTGGCTACTCTTCCTCCCGAATGGCAAGGCAAATACAAAAACAAGGTCCATGGCTTAGAAGCTGATTCACAATTTATCTCAAAGTAGTCACACTATCAATAATATTAAAGTTCATCATGCCATATCGAAAGATTAAGTCATTCCAATCAATGTTTTGAAAACGTATAACTCCTTTACAAAAGATTCCCATGTCACAATTCATCAATAAGAATGTCATTACCTACTCTTAACCGTCATTATTAAGCATCTCTCATAGAGGAAAACATTCATAATATCTTATACATATATAGGGTTTGTTACAATCTAGATTAAATGTCGGTTTGTCCCCTCACACACATTAACCACTATTTAGACATGAATTAGTGTTCAAGAAACATGAAAAGATTACATTTCCTTTCATTCATCAAAGAATCTTGAATAAAATTTATACTTCCAACAATAGGTTCAAAAATGATTTTCATTCAAATTAAGTTTCCAAAAAGAGACACATACAAATCATCTTTATAGTCAAAATGATTTTTAAAAGAGACATATAAATCACAACCAAAGAGTTCGTAAAAAACGATAGAAAGAGTATGTTCAAAAGAGACATGCAAACCACCTTTATAGTCCAAAATGATTTTAAAAGAGACATACCTTAATACGTTAAACAAAGTCTAACAATTCACTTTTGTAATGAAGAACACCCAAACCCTAGCTTGAATCACTTTGGGAAGAATTATGCTGCAAACCCTAGGTTTTTTTCACAAGAATCATGGGTTTCACGTTAGAATAGATTAGTAATGTTAAGGGTGTTCTTACCTTTGATTTGAAGACTTGGAGGGATGATTTTCGTCCTTAGGGTTTGGAAGAATGAAAAAAAATGGGAACAAAATAAGACCGTGCCCATTTTAAACCCCATTTTCTGCCATAAGCGGAAGAAGTACATCCTAAAAGGACGTCCCGTACTTTCCGAGCGTACTTTGGGCGAAATCTCCAGCTTTTGTGCTCTTCAGTAAAACGGACATAACTTTTTGTAGATAACTGTCACACCCTAATCTAGCTAGGGTGTGATGGGCACCCGACCCCATGTTCGGAGCCGAGCAAACCCGCTGACTCTTATTACACACATACTCGCTTGGACTCCTGACTCAGATAAAACGAAATACATAATAAGAGCTTTCAGAAACATTCTTTTTATTGTTCTCAAATCAAACAAAATCTGTAATCATATGGAATCTGTAACATAATATATAAAGTCACATCGGCCGGTGGAGCCGCTTACAAGACTGACATACTATACCCATGACTCTGTCTGCAAAGTCTCTAACTTCGAACAAACATCATAGCATAATACTCTGACCCGGCAACACTCCAGGGCAAATGGAGCTTACCAACTCCGCTGGACTGTCTTCTATAATGGCTTCAACTCATCTGGGTGTACCTGCGCGGCATGAAACGCAGCCCCCGAAGAAAAGGGGGTCAGTACGGAATATGTACTGAGCATGTAAGGCAGGAATACAGAAAACAGAACCATAACCGGAACAAGAAGCACAAAAGTAAGTACATTACTCAGAATACCAAAATGCTTATTTTCCAAACACAAATCATATATGCCGAAGTCATATGTCAGAAGAAGTACAGAAGGTAAGTGGCTTATCCAGAATATCAAAATGCTTACTTTTGAAACACAAATGATGCATATCAAAATCATGCATAGGGCACAGGAACATGGTCTCCACTCCTGTCTTTGGCGCCATAACACATCATACTCTAGAAGATTTCATATCTCCGTAACATCTCCGTAACACATAACACATCATAACATATACACGGTACCCGTCCCTCTAGCGAGCGACCGGGAAACCGGACACATCATACTCCATAACATATACACGGTACCCGGGAACCGGAGACATCATACTCCGGAATTCATATATATGGAACCTGGCCCTCAAGCAAGGGACTCGGTGATCCATACGCACGATACATACCGGCCCGGGACTCGGTGAAAGGGGTAATGACACATGCACGAGCAGAGTAATGAGAAACTATATGCATATAAAACAAATTTTAAGACTTGAGGGTCATAAACACGTTTCAAGTCGATCCGAGTTAGTATGAAAAAGTTATGGACGTTTTAGTACAGAACCTTCTATGAACGTTTCAGAAGCTATTTTTGGAAAATCAAAGCAATAATCATATCAAGTACCCCTTCAAATATCGCTATGGATCAAACCAACAAAGAACTTTTGGAACCATACACGCGTATCAAGACATAGCAAAACAATTCCGAAAGTCAAGAACGTTAGCCATCCTAATGGCTCTAAGAACAGAAGTTTCTTTGAAATCATACACATACCTTGTCTGTTCATTTCACAAGGATCATGCCAAAAGAAATAAAGGGTAAGCCTTACATACCTATCCCACGTCCGATTAGCTACGACTATTCGTCCAATCTTGCTAGTCTACATTCAAGAGAATTGACATAATCATTAGACTCATTATCATATACTTGTCTTAGTCCTTCAAATGAATTCATTTATAATCTGCCGAAATTTCGGCAGCATTTCCCCTGTAAATACACCATCCCCGAGAATCTAACTCGGCCAATTTATCAACAACAATCCGAGAATTCAACTCGGTCAAATTATCAACAACGATACCAACAATTATACTAACAACTTCAACAATCAATCCAAAATATATTCTAACATGGTTCAAGAACTTTCAAACAATTCACATAATGTTCAAACAACCCAACCAACATACCACTTCACCCGAAACCTTCCAAATTCAACAAGAACAATAACAACACATTTCTTCTCTTCCAAGTTCATGAACTACACCAACAATCTACACACTAACAACTTCATCAATTAATCCAAAATACATTCTAACGTTAGTAAATTCTTTTACATAATCCAACAACATTTTTCTTATATTCAATACAATCACAACAACCCAACTTACAATCTTCGAAACACATCTCTTGCTTCCAAATACATGAGTCATATCCACAACCCACACATTAACAAATTCATTCATACAAACATAAGGAATCATACTAATATCACATTAAATTCTTCAATAATCCACAAACGATTTCCACTTCATTTCAAACCATTAAATCTTCATTTAACATCATAGAATCCACAACACAAAAACCAAGATACTAAGTAAATTTAATTCATTTCTTCTACACAAAACAGCCCACTCATGGCTACAACATCAACACACCTAGTTTCAAGAATTTCATCCATTTATACACCCAACAACATGCATAAACCATCCATAACATATAAAAGAGGATTAAACCTTACCTTTTCCACTTAGCTCTTCAACTTGGCTAGAGTTGTGCCTTGCAAGAATGAATGTTTCGCTTGCTCCAACTACTACTCCACGTTTTAGAGGACCTTCCAATTGGTAGAAAAGTTAGAAGAAAATAATTTTTGATCAAATCTTTTCCAAGGTTCTTGTTTGGTTGTACATGGCCGAATGGCCTCCTTCTTGCTTTCTCCAAGTTTCTTGAAATTTCCAAGTAGTGAATATGAAAAATATGGTGAGTTAATCATCTTTTTCTAATTATATAATTTATCCATGTGGGCCAAGGCCCACACCCACACCACACGGATACTTGGCCCATTTGTTTCAAGAATTATAATTTTTTTCCAAAATCAACTTTTAACCCCAAATTTTTCCTTAATATCTCCATGAGCCACCTTGTGAATTTCCCCTTTTACCCCTAGCCTTTCTTAATATTTCCACATCAATAATTTTCATAAGCAACTTGTATATTACACAAGATCAAAATATGGCCTTGCCCTGAACTTCTGGCAATTATCTTGAATTATCCGAACGTACAAAATACGGGCTATAACATCCTCCCATTTTAGAACATTCGTCCTCGAATGTTCAACTGATCTTATGGGGTCTCACAACACTTCGGGGGGGGGGGGGGGGGTCCCTCTTATAGTTGTTTTTTTTTCTCTTCCTTCTTTTTAATGCCCATTCCTTATCTTTTACCCTATTTTCCTTATAATCGAACTCCTCGGTCTTTACATGTGTCCTCATTCTGTGTCATGGGTTTTTCTAATCCATTGCGCCAACTTATTATCCTTGTCCTTCCCAGGTCATTTCTTGACACAAGTATACTTGTCTTCGATTTCTTTGTATTGGCGCTCGTTTCGTCCATCGTTATTCTTTGTTGACTCTCCGGTGTCGATTCTTTACAAATATGATCGAGCATCGCTTCACGTCGATGATTCATATAATTTCATAGCATATATTCTCGTATTCCGTACAAAAAAATGGTCCATGAACTATTTTCTAGTATCCGGTGACCTCTTTTATTCCACTCACAGGCACTGCGTTCTTTCTTTCTTTCAAAAATTTCCAAACCACCAATTGTTGGTACTTTCGTTATAATAGTCGTTCTTGTCCAAAATATCCTTTGAATCTTATCATTTTCTCCATTATCCTTTGAATCTTATCATTGCTCTTAGCACCGAATCCTTACAGTTTACACCCTCTCTATCCTCGCTCATCGAACCTTTAACTATATCTATGACGCTATGACCGAGCGATCTCCCATGCACATCCCTTGCACTTCATTCCATTTCCCCTTAAGATCAAATATTTCAAATCTCACATGAATTCTCATTCCATACCATTAATTTCCCGATCAACAGTGTCGACCCATTATCCTTATTCTTTCCTTGGCGCGTAATCGGGTTCCTATCGCTAACTCGTTAAGGTATCCTCCTTACTCCTATAGTTAGAGATTTCCAATTGTTTTGCTCCCAAATGTTCTCCTCTTCCTTCGACCAACCCATTAGTATATATTTCCTACTTTCATTCTTAACCCTCATTGGGTTTCTTCCTCCTAGAGCACTTTTCTTTTCTTGTTATTTGCCGTATTAGTTCTGAAGTTCATGAAATATTCGTCTAAACATGCAAGTCCGTCCTATTCTTAAGTCATCTTTTCAGGAAAGCTCTTCCACGTCCGAGGCAATCACATTAATATGTCTGCACATTTATCCCTTTCTATACCTTTCAAGGGCCGAAATCTCGTAACATCGCCACAAGGCTTAACCATTCTTTCCCTTACTTCACATTCCCTGTCGCAGTCACTATTCCTTCAGCCCCACTTATTGAAATTGGTTCTCGAACCTCACACATTCCTCTTTTGTTGCATATTGCCACACTTTATCCTTTTCACGTGCCTACCTTTGAATTTTTATCCAAATAGTCTCATCCTTTGCCGGTAGTTTCTCTTGGGGGTTTCACTCACCGAGGTTTCTTACCTTTCACCTTTTTCCGACATTTGATCTCCCTGCCTTTCATTCACTCACTCTCTTTCTTTTCCAAATATTGTTGTATTAGAATTTCCAATCTTAACCTGTAGTGAAAATAACATCAGCTTACCTTGTAACACTGATACCATTTATTTTTGCTGTCACTTGAAATTCGGTATCCTTACTCGATTGATGCCTTCCATACCGTAGCACCGGCTGCTGGGGCACACATGCCCGCCGATATAATCATATGTGGGATATCCTACGCATTCGTATATATGTATATAATTACTATCAACTAGCCCACAAAATACTTCCAAACGCTATTCAAGCCTATCCTAATTCCAGGGCTGTGATGCACTTTCTGTCTCTCCACCTGTCTAGTCTGCCTCGTCCTACGCGTCCTCTTATGGTCTCCAACCATCCTGTATACTCTAGTTTCCCTTAGGCTACTCTAACTTCTCATTTGTCTTTTATGCCTACATTTATGGAACTTTGAGTACACTTCCCAGGGGGTCACCCATCCTAAGATTTCTCTCACCCCAGCACGCTTAACCTCGAAACTCTGATGGAATTCGGTGCGTTAGCGTTGATATAATTGCATCCACCTCATCGCATGACCTTCATTACATGATCTGGAGCAAGTCGAAGTCGTACAGATTCTGAGACATTTTCATAACACGTCCTTCCCTTTACAATTACTATTTTACCCTTTTCAATCCTCAACATTCACCTTCCACTTATGTGTATAACCACCCTTCATCCTAGATTCCTAGATTCCCGATGGTAGCGAATATACCTTCGTCGCCGCTACTTATGAACTAAACACTCGGTTATAAACCTGTTTGAATTTTCAATTACCATCCCTTTATAATAATCTACAGCGAAACTGATTGTCGACTTTCTCTGAATCCTTCAACAGACCTTGCTCTTACTAAACCTCGGATGTTATACATTTTAATCCTTCGGAATGCTAATCGTCTTTCTCACAACCATTTTTCACGCCATGCCCAAATACGTAGCGCCTCTAAAATATTACATCCCACTTATTGTCTATTTACGATATTTCCTTTCCACGCTTCTTCCTGTTAGGCGTACCTAACTAAATAACCTGATTAACAATTTCGGCAGAATCCCTTTTACCATTCTTACTATTCAAAATCTGTACGCAGCAAATATCGACAATACCTCACAGAACATACGGCTATATGACACGTTCCAGCCATCCAGAGCTTCCAGTTTCAGGTAAAAGAACAAAATATCAATACTTACCCCGGTGACTTTCCATATCGCCACTCACCTTTTTCCGTCGTATGTAAGGCTTATATAAGGAATCTCATTTCCTATGACTTGGCTCTATCGCACGATCTAAGACAGAAGGAAGGTCAACAATCCCTAGATGCCCTGTAGCCTCCTGTTTATAAATGTGGCCGGCTTCACACCCATAAACAGGACTCTACTGGACACGACTTTGCAGACAACCCCTAGGACGACCTGCTCTGATACCACTTTGTCACACCCTAATCTCGCTAGGGTGTGATGGGCACCGGACCCCATGTTCGGAGCCGAGCGAACCCGCTGACTCTTATTACACACATACTCGCTTGGACTCCTGACTCAGATAAAACGAAATCCATAATAAGAGCTTTCAGAAACATTCTTTTTATCGTTCTCAAATCAAACAAAATCTGTAATCATATGGAATCTGTAACATAATAGATAAAGACACATCAGCCGGTGGAGACGCTTACAAGACTGACATCCTATACCCACGACTCTGCCTGCAAAGTCTCTAACTTCGAACAAACATCATAGCATAATACTCTGACCCGGAAACACTCCAGGGCAAATGGAGCTTACCAACTCCACTGGACTGTCTTCTATAATGGCTTCAACTCATCTGGGTGTACCAGCGCGGCATGAACGCAGCCCCCGAAGAAAAGGGGATCAGTACGGAATATGTACTGAGCATGTAAGGCAGGAATACAGAAAACAGAACCATAACCGGAACAAGCAGCACAAAAGTAAGTACATTACTCAGAATACCAAAATTCTTATTTTCCAAAGACAAATCATATATGCCGAAGTCATATGTCAGAAGAAGTACAGAAGGTAAGTGGCTTATCTAGAATATCAATGTTATATCCCGTATTTTCGCGTATTCGGGAAAATTCGAAATAATTTTGATTTGTGAGGAATAAGGTTACATGATGATTTGAATTAATATATGTGTGTGTTATTCATGAAAAATATTAGTGCGGAAACACGGAGGAAGGCCAAGGGCAAAAATTGGAATTTTGGAAATTAGTTTCAGGAATTACAAAATAAGAATTTTGACCAATTGGGCTCAAAAAAATAAAATGAAAAATGAGGCCCAACTTGGAGAGGGGTGGCCGACCATGCAATGGCCCAAGCCCATGATTTTAATTAGTTTCCATGTGCTAATTAATATAAAGGGGCTTATATGAGTCATAATCCTTAAGAAGCTTCAAGAAAAATAACATAAGGAGAAAACAAGAACAAGAGCTTAAGGAAACAAGGCCATTCGGCCATAGCTCCAAAATTTGTCCCTTTGAAATCTCCCTCCAAAAATTATTTTCTTGTTGATTTCCTACTAATTCAAGGTCCCTTTTCAACTTGGTGTAGTTGGTTTGGAAGAAAGAGGCTTTGGTTCATCAATTTGATCATTTGTCCAAGTGAAGAAGACTAGAGACAAAGGTGAGGATTCATCCCTTTTTATTGTGTTATGAAGTCTTGTTTGTGTTGTAGTATGTAGAAATGAGTTGAAAGTATAGAAATATGGAAGATTTCAAAGTGGGGTTGGAATATAATGTGTAGCCGTGTGGGTGTATATGTGGTATACATATATGAGTTGAATTTTATGGTATACTCTAATTGTTGAATTCCTACTAATTCAAGGTCCCTTTTCAACTTGGTGTAGTTGGTTTAGAAGAAAGAGGCTTTGGTTCATCAATTTGATCATTTGTCCAAGTGAAGAATACTAGAGAAAAAGGTGAGGATTCATCCCTTTTTATTGTGTTATGAAGTCTTGTTTGTGTTGTAGTATGTAGAAATGAGTTGAAAGTATAGAAATATGGAAGATTTCAAAGTGGGGTTGGAATATAATGTGTAGCCGTGTGGGTGTATATGTGGTATACATATATGAGTTGAATTTTATGTTATATTCTAATTGTGTGGATGATGGTATTCACATTGGAAATGAAAGTTGAATAAATTTTGTTGAATTGGTAAAAAGAGCATTTGGCCGTGTGGTATATTGGAGTTGGAATGGGAAGGAATTAATTTTGTTTAATGTGTTAGTTGTGTTATTGTGATGCTTGCAATGTAAATGGAGATAAAATGATATAAGTTTGTATTGAAATGGAATGTAGAAGCTTATGTCGTTTTAGTACGATTTTATGACATTATGAAAAATGAAGTTGTTAGGTTGCAAATTATGATGATCATTGATAGATTTGGAAGATGGAAACATGTTATGAATATGTATGCCAAAGGTTAGAAGCTTTGGATGAATTATGACTTTATCGGAAAGTTTGTATATTATGTATATCTTGTGAATACCTTGTGGACATGATATGCAATGCTTCCAAATTGTGTTGTAATGATCTTGATTACTAATGAATATGAGAATGTTGATATTGATTGGAAATGCGAAGTTGGAATGAAGGTTGCCATATTACGTTGGAAGGATACTAGTTGTGTTATATTGTGTCATATAGTGATTGTTGTTGTTGTTGATATTGTTGTTGGGCTGTTGTTGATTGATTTGGCCGAGTTGAATTCTCGGGGGTGCTATATGTATAGGGGAGGTGCTGCCGAAATTTCGGTAGACAAATATGAGTTAAGTTGAATTCGTAGAACCTATAACTCACAATTGGCAAATGTATTTGCAGATTTTTGACGAAACGGGAAGTGAGATTGGAAAGGCGTAAGGAGCTTGAAAGGTATGTAAAGCTATCCCGATTCTTCTTTTGGCATGTCCTAGAAGTACTAGGATCGGATTCACGCCTCGGAGAATATTCTGCTCATCGGAATCCGCGTCTGAAATTGTTACATTTTCGTTCAATAGAATTGAACCCTTTTTGTATGCTTTCTTGAAAATTATGCAAACCTTCCCCAAACTTTATGAAAAGTTATAGAATGTCCGTAGAACCCTCGTAGGTGACCCCATAAGCCTAAAATGTGTAAATTGATCCCACCGCCTTGCTTGTCCCGAGGTGGGCCCACTATTCCCGGTTTTGCCCTTATTGTACCTAAGGCTTGTTTTCGAGCCGTTTTCGAAAGAAATGTCCTAACTACTCTTTCAACTACTAAACAAAAACTGTTTTAAATATTTCAGTAAGTCTTATAAATTGTTTTGGCACTCGGAACGATTTCAGAAAGATTATGCTTCTGTAATTCTTTATGACATCCGAACCCCACGTATTATGATTCCGTCTGACTTCATGGGATTGGTTTGTCATTGATATGCCTCATCGAGTCTCTGAAAATATTTATGACATTTTAATTGCATTTAGTCTCTCACTACTCCATTCGTGGATGCCCCAATGTTTCCCACACTGAGCCCGGGCCAGGATATGTTGTCAAGCGTATTCCATTGCATTGTTCGCCGTGCCTCGATGTGAGGGGGCAGGTATATATGTACATGGGTTTTGGAGTATGCTGTGCCATGTACACACATTCTGATACGATATGATCTGATATGGCCATTTGATATGATATGTTATGTGACGGGGTTATCCCCTACTCTGTTCCTTATGTATGGTGGCACCAGCATCGGGGGGTGGCCACGTTCTGGTTGCTGAGCCCCTTGGCAGGGGACGGATATGATGTGATATATGTTTCTGTACACACTCCTCATGTTTTGAAAATATGCATTTGGTACTTCGAAGGTCACACTCACTTCTCTGTAAGTTCTGTTCCGGTTAAAATCTTGTTCCGTGTTGGGACCAGGTACGACATATGTTTTCAACAATTACTATTTATGCCTTATGATCAATGTTTTGCTAATCTGGATATTCTGTCCATTTTCTGTACCTTCTGTTCTGATTATGACTTTGTTTACTACGTTCCGTGCTTTACATACTCAGTACATATTTCGTACTGACCCCCTTTCTTCGGGGGCTGCGTTTTCATGCCGCGCAGGTACAGAAGACAGATTTGCTGACCGCCTGCCTAGGACATCTATTCTGCTATGTTGGGAGCGCTCTTTTGTCCAGAGCCTATATGTTGGTATAGTCCACCGCTATTATATATATGTATGCTATTCGGGGGTATGACGGGGCCCTGTCCCGTCTTATGATTCTGTTATGTTCTGTAGAGGTCTATAGACATACTTGTGTGGGTTCGGTATATGTTTGGGTATGATATGATCTGTGACAGCCTCACCGGCTTCCATGTACTGTGTCGGTTCATTTATGATCATTACTAACGCCAAGTGACTTTTATATTTGAAAATATTCTGTCGTTTGCTAATTTGGGTTATTGGGTACGTTTGGGTGTCCAGCACGGACACTAGTCGCGGCCTACAGAGTTGGGTCGTGACAAAAGTGGTATCAGAGCGGTTCGTCCTCGGAGTGTCTACAGACCGTGTCTAGTAGAGTCTTGTTTATCGGTGTGTTGTGCACCGCATCTATAAACAGGAGGCTACAGGACATTTAGGGTGTTACCTTTCTTTGAATCTTAGATCGTGCGATAGAGCCAGCTGTAGGAAATGAAATCCTTTTTTTTACTAACCTCTGATTTCAGCTGGAGAACGGTATCGACGTAAGACAGTGACTGATGATATTGGAAGCTACACAGTACACAGGTAAGTAATGGTATGAAAGATGTATGCTGGGTAAGGTGTTTGAAATATGATTGAAACATGAAGCTGAAGATTGGAAAGAAAAAATAAACAGGAAAGTGCAGTAGGTGCAGTTTGAGTTGGGCATGTGAGGTAAGCCTCGGCATCTTTATACTTTTATTTGAAATTGTTAGCCCCGTGTGGCTATGATGCGATATGATATGATATGTGTATACGTATATGTGTTGGCCCTGTGAGGCATGGTTGGTATTTCCTGTGTACAGGTTTTGGGATAGTAAGAAATACAGAGGAACCTCTGCCCAAATTTTTCTAGGAATATGAAGAGGAAAATGAGATATAAATTCTTAACATGTCTTGAGGGTCGATACCGATAGGGCAAACCTACTGTGTTGGATTAAAGTTTAAGAGATACCCTCCATGTCATTTGTAAGAAGCATTACCCTTATTTGGAAAATTTTATCTCGAGAAAGTATATATGAGTATCAAATTCGCAATTTATTTAAATGGACTAGAAATATGTTCCAACCCCCTTTTGCTTTAGCACAGCCCATGTGAAGGGAAAAATATGTGGAAGGGCAAAAATGTCCAACGATCAAGTTTCCTCTAATTGAAAGGATACAAAGTGTATGACAAGCAGTCGGGAATTGAGTGGTTCTCTCACGACTCAAATATATATAATATATATACATGGAGGTAAATATTGAAGACGATATAGTCAGAAAAATAAAAGAATTCTCGCTAGGTCGGGGTGGGACCCGCTACGAGAACGTTCTGAAAAGCTATCAAGACCCCGACTTGTCTTAAATTGCGTGACAAAGGACGTGCGGGGCAATTGGTGTACTTATACCGGCCTTAACGTGCTTAAATGCATTAAAGTTGTAAGGTTAAGCGTGGCAGGGCCAGAGCAATTCTGGGATGGGTGACCCCCTGGGAAATGTACAAATATTTTCGCAAACATAGATATAAGAGACGAATAGGAAATGCTGGGTAACCAAAAGGGAATTAGGATATGTGGAATGGCTAGAAACTTTATAGGGGTCACACGAGCTAAGACGAATTGGATTGCTAAAAAGAAAGAAAAAGCAGCGCAGCTCTGAAATTAGAGTAAATTTGAATAAATGATTGGAGATGTATTGTAAAAGAAATGGCAGTGATATATATATATATACGTATGTGTAGGCCCCCCCCATTTATGATGATGTCGATTGATTGGTGAACCCTAATACCCAGTGTTGTCATATACGAAAAACATTAACTGGAGAGAATGTACGAGAAAAGGGGAAAGGTGTGGTACCAATGTTACGAAATAGATTGATACTTATTTCGCTACCGGTTGAGATTGGAAGATCCAAATGTCAGGAGAAGTGAACCGTGAGAAACGTAATTAAGCGAAGCCTCTGAAAGAGTCGACGGGCAAAGCACGAAGTTAATTGCGAAAGCAAACTAAAATGGAATAGTACAGGGCAAACAAAAACTTACGGCACGAAATGATGAATTATGTGAATATCAAATAATTCGATTATCGAGAAAGTAGGACGACAGATAAGGAATGGATATGAAGAAAATATGTGGTTACTATGAGATAAGCAACTACCTTAATTATATCACTTGAGTGCCAACTATCGAGTCAGATTGTGTACTATGTAATTATGATTCTGGTAAGGTTTCGTACGAAGATAATCAAGTTGTAGGTTAGAAAGAAAAGATTCGAATATGGTGTAAGTATAACCCCAAGGAGGGGGAGCGAATGAAAGTAAAATAAATTAAGCATGAACGAAAACAACTGACATACAGAAGATTGAAGCGATAAAGGACTGGTCTAAACCTTCGACATCGACTGAAATATGTAGTTGTCTGGAAATGGTTAGATTATGGCCTATGTCCCTCGGCAGCTCAGACGGCACGAGGAAAATTTATTTCGCCAATGATCTGGAATTAGCTACGGTTATTCATGCTTTAAAGATATGGCGGTATTACTTACGTGGGGTGCACGTTGATATTTATACGAATCCTAAAGGCTGCCAGTATACGTTTTAAGAAAAAGGGAGCCGAATTCGCGGCAGAGATGATGGTTCAATTATTGAAAGATTATGATATTAATATTTTGTGCCACCCTAGGAAAGATAAAGCTGTGACAGACGCACTTAGTCGTGAGTCTATGGACGGCTTGACCGGCGTACAGTTAGAAATAAAGAATTGGTCTGTAAAACTCATTAGTCAGTTAGCCTTAGAGTCCGTTTGGTCGGTTCTGAAGATATTGGAATTTTGTCCGAAGAAGTTACTGAATCATCGAACATGGGAAAGGTAAAACAGCGTCAGTTTGAGGATTCTATTCTAGTATCGTACAGAGATACAACCTTTAACAAGTAAAAGATCCAGCTCGAGGTTTTACCGGATGAGTATTGTTATACCGAGGCAAATTATGTGTGCCCGACATCGTAAGACCCGTTGACCAGTGTCCAAATCGTCAGCAAGTTAAAATTGGGTATCAGAAACCAGGTGGACTGTTTCAGGAAATGAAAAATTCCGACTTGGAAGTGGGAGATAATTAGTATGGATCTCATTACGGGTTTACCTCGCGCTCCACGGAAGTATGATTTCCATATGTGGTATGGTTGATAAACTGACACAAATCAGCCCATTTTCTCCCCGTCAGAATCCCTTATTCGGTTGGGGATTATGCCAGACTATATGTAGTAAAGGAATAGTGAGACTCCACGGAGCTCCTATATCTATTGTGACTGACAGAGATACTCAGTTTATGACTAATTTTTGGAGATTTGTTTCAGGAAGGATTAGGGGCTCAGGTAAGTCCAAGCACAGTATTCCATCCTCAGAGTAACGGACAGGCCGAGCACACTATACAGACGCTAGAAGATATGTTGCGAGCATGTACTATTGATTTCGGAGGTAGCCGAGACGATCATCTGCCGTTGATCGAGTTTGCTTATAATAACCGCTACCATTCTAGCTTAATACGAGGCTTTGCATGGCAGAAAATGCAGGTCACCGATCGGATGGTTTGATATTGGTGAGACAGTGTTACTCGGCCCAGATATGATCCAGCAGGCAGTTAATAAGGTGAAACTTATCCGGGAGCGACTATTGGCAGCCCAGAGTCGACAGAAATCATACGCTGATAAACGGCGTCGTCCTTTGGAATTCCAGGTTGGTGATTGGGTATTTCTAAAGGTATCGCCTCTGAAAGGCGTAGTGCGATTCGGCAAAAAGGGTAAGCTTAGTCCGCGCTACATTGGGCCTTATCTGATTGTTCGGAAAATTGGAAATGTTGCCTATGAACTAGATCTGCCATCTGATTTGGGAGCGGTACATCCGGTATTTCATGCGTCCATGCTCCGCAAATGTATTGGTGATCCCTCCAGAATATTTTCAGCAGATGATATTCAGGTAACGGAGGAGCTATCATATGATGAGCAACCTGTATCCATTTTGGATCGCCAGGTAAAAAGATTGCGGAATAAAGATGTAGCTTCCGTTAAGGTGCTGTGGCGGAATAATAATAGGGAGGAGATGACCTGGGAAGCTGAAGAGGAAATGAAGAAGAAATATCCTCAGTTGTTCGCTATCCCTCCAGGTAATTTAAAAAGCTTTGCTTAGTTATATTCATTAATGAATGTGTATTGTGTGTGCTGACCATAAAGAGAAACTCCCCTGAAGTACTTACAGACCCTATAAGCCTAATCTAACATTCGAGGACGAATGTTCTAAAGGGGGGGGAAGGATGTTATATCCCGTATTTTCGCGTATTCGGGAAAATTCGAATTAATTTTGATTTGTGAGGAATAAGGTCACATGATGATTTGAATTAATATATGTGTGTGTTATTCATGAAAAATATTAGTGCGGAAACACGGAGGAAGGCCAAGGGCAAAAATTGGAATTTTGGAAATTAGTTTCGGGAATTACAAAATAAGAATTTTGACCAATTGGGCTCAAACAAATAAAATGAAAAATGAGGCCCAACTTGGAGAGGGGTGGCCGGCCATGCAATGGCCCAAGCCCATGATTTTAATTAGTTTCCATGTGCTAATTAATATAAAGGGGCTTATATGAGTCATAACCTTAAGAAGCTTCAAGAAAAATAACATAAGGAGAAAACAAGAACAAGAGCTTAAGGAAACAAGGCCATTCGGCCATAGCTCCAAAATTTGTCCCTTTGAAATCTCCCTCCAAAAATTATTTTCTTGTTGAATTCCTACTAATTCAAGGTCCCTTTTCAACTTGGTGTAGTTGGTTTGGAAGAAAGAGGCTTTGGTTCATCAATTTGATCATTTGTCCAAGTGAAGAAGACTAGAGAAAAAGGTGAGGATTCATCCCTTTTTATTGTGTTATGAAGTCTTGTTTGTGTTGTAGTATGTAGAAATGAGTTGAAAGTATAGAAATATGGAAGATTTCAAAGTGGGGTTGGAATATAATGTGTAGCCGTGTGGGTGTATATGTGGTATACATATATGAGTTGAATTTTATGTTATATTCTAATTGTGTGGATGATGGTATTCACATTGGAAATGAAAGTTGAATAAATTTGGTTGAATTGGTAAAAAGAGCATTTGGCCGTGTGGTATATTGGAGTTGGAATGGGAAGGAATTAATTTTGTTTAATGTGTTAGTTGTGTTATTGTGATGCTTGCAATGTATATGGAGATAAAATGATATAAGTTTGTATTGAAATGGAATGTAGAAGCTTATGTCGTTTTAGTACGATTTTATGACATTATGAAAAATGAAGTTGTTAGGTTGCAAATTATGATGATCATTGATAGATTTGGAAGATGGAAACATGTTATGAATATGTATGCCAAAGGTTAGAAGCTTTGGATGAATTATGACTTTATCGGAAAGTTTGTATATTATGTATATCTTGTGAATACCTTGTGGACATGATATGAAATACTTCCAAATTGTGTTGTAATGATCTTGATTACTAATGAATATGAGAATGTTGATATTGATTGGAAATGCGAAGTTGGAATGAAGGTTGCCATATTATGTTGGAAGGATACTAGTTGTGTTATATTGTGTCATATAGTGATTGTTGTTGTTGTTGATATTGTTGTTGGGCTGTTGTTGATTGATTTGGCCGAGTTGAATTCTCGGGGGTGCTATATGTATAGGGGAGGTGCTGCCGAAATTTCGGTAGACAAATATGAGTTAAGTTGAATTCGTAGAACCTATAACTCACAATTGGCAAATGTATTTGCAGATTTTTGACGAAACGGGAAGTGAGATTGGAAAGGCATAAGGAGCTTGAAAGGTATGTAAAGCTATCCCGATTCTTCTTTTGGCATGTCCTAGAAGTACTAGGATCGGATTCACGCCTCGGAGAATATTCTGCTCATCGGAATCCGCGTCTGAAATTGTTACATTTTCGTTCAATAGAATGGAACCCTTTTTGTATGCTTTCTTGAAAATTATGCAAACCTTCCCCAAACTTTATGAAAAGTTATAGAATGTCCGTAGAACCCTCGTAGGTGACCCCATAAGCCTAAAATGTGTAAATTGATCCCACCGCCTTGCTTGTCCCGAGGTGGGCCCACTATTCCCGGTTTTGCCCTTATTGTACCTAAGGCTTGTTTTCGAGCCGTTTTCGAAAGAAATGTCCTAACTACTCTTTTAACTACTAAACAAAAACTGTTTTAAATATTTCAGTAAGTCTTATAAATTGTTTTGGCACTCGGAACGATTTCAGAAAGATTATGCTTCTGTAATTCTTTATGACATCCGAACCCCACGTATTATGATTCCGTCTGACTTCATTGGATTGGTTTGTCATTGATATGCCTCATCGAGTCTCTGAAAATATTTATGACATTTTAATTGCATTTAGTCTCTCACTACTCCATTCGTGGATGCCCCAATGTTTCCCACACTGAGCCCGGGCCAGGATATCTTGTCAAGCGTATTCCATTGCATTGTTCGCCGTGCCTCGATGTGAGGGGGCAGGTATATATGTACATGGGTTTTGGAGTATGCTGTGCCATGTACACACATTCTGATACGATATGATCTGATATGGCCATTTGATATGATATGTTATGTGACGGGGTTATCCCCTACTCTGTTCCTTATGTATGGTGGCACCAGCGTCGGGGGGTGGCCACGTTCTGTTTGCTGAGCCCCTTGGCAGGGGACGGATATGATGTGATATATGTTTCTGTACACACTCCTCATGTTTTGAAAATATGCATTTGGTACTTCGAAGGTCACACTCACTTCTCTGTAAGTTCTGTTCCGGTTAAAATCTTGTTCCGTGTTGGGACCAGGTACGACATATGTTTTCAACAATTACTATTTATGCCTTATGATCAATGTTTTGCTAATCTGGATATTCTGTCCATTTTCTGTACCTTCTGTTCTGATTATGACTTTGTTTACTACGTTCCGTGCTTTACATACTCAGTACATATTTCGTACTGACCCCCTTTCTTCGGGGCTGCGTTTTCATGCCGCGCAGGTACAGAAGACAGATTTGCTGACCGCCTGCCTAGGACATCTATTCTGCTATGTTGGGAGTGCTCTTTTGTCCAGAGCCTATATGTTGGTATAGTCCGCCGCTATTATATATATGTATGCTATTCGGGGGTATGACGGGGCCCTGTCCCGTCTTATGATTCTGTTATGTTCTGTAGAGGTCTATAGACATACTTGTGTGGGTTCTGTATATGTTTGGGTATGATATGATCTGTGACAGCCTCACCGGATTCCATGTACTGTGTCGGTTCATTTATGATCATTACTAACGCCAAGTGACTTTTATATTTGAAAATATTCTGTCGTTTGCTAATTTGGGTTATTGGGTACGTTTGGGTGTCCAGCACGGACACTAGTCGCGGCCTACGGAGTTGGGTCGTGACAAAAGTGGTATCAGAGCGGTTCGTCCTCGGAGTGTCTACAGACCGTGTCTAGTAGAGTCTTGTTTATCGGTGTGTTGTGCACCGCATCTATAAACAGGAGGCTACAGGACATTTAGGGTGTTACCTTTCTTTGAATCTTAGATCGTGCGATAGAGCCAGCTGTAGGAAATGAATTCCTTTTTTTTACTAACCTCTGATTTCAGCTGGAGAACGGTATCGACGTAAGACAGTGACTGATGATATTGTAAGCTACACAGTACACAGGTAAGTAATGGTATGAAAGATGTATGCTGGGTAAGGTGTTTGAAATACGATTGAAACATGAAGCTGAAGATTGGAAAGAAAAAATAAACAGGAAAGTGCAGTAGGTGCAGTTTGAGTTGGGCATGTGAGGTAAGCCTCGGCATCTTTATACTTTTATTTGAAATTGTTAGCCCCGTGTGGCTATGATGCGATATGATATGATATGTGTATACATATATGTGTTGGCCCTGTGAGGCATGGTTGGTATTTCCTGTGTACAGGTTTTGGGATAGTAAGAAATACAGAGGAACCTCTGCCCAAATATTTCTAGGAATATGAAGAGGAAAATGAGATATAAATTCTTAACATGTCTTGAGGGTCGATACCGATAGGGCAAACCTACTGTGTTGGATTAAAGTTTAAGAGATACCCTCCATGTCATTTGTAAGAAGCATTACCCTTATTTGGAAAATTTTATCTCGAGAAAGTATATATGAGTATCAAATTCGCAATTTATTTAAATGGACTAGAAATATGTTCCAACCCCCATTTGCTTTAGCACAGCTCATGTGAAGGGAAAAATATGTGGAAGGGCAAAAATGTCCAACGATCAAGTTTCCTCTAATTGAAAGGATACAAAGTGTATGACAAGCAGTCGGGAATTGAGTGGTTCGCTCACGACTCAAATATATATAATATATATACATGGAGGTAAATATTGAAGACGATATAGTCTGAAAAATAAAAGAATTCTCGCTAGGTCGGGGTGGGATCCGCTACGAGAACGTTCTGAAAAGCTGTCAAGACCCCGACTTGTCTTAAATTGCGTGACAAAGGACGTGCGGGGCAATTGGTGTACTTATACCGGCCTTAACGTGCTTAAATGCATTAAAGTTGTAAGGTTAAGCGTGCCAGGGCCAGAGCAATTCTGGGATGGGTGACCCCCTGGGAAATGTACAAATATTTTCGCAAACATAGATATAAGAGACGAATAGGAAATTCTAGGTAACCAAAAGGGAATTAGGATATGTGGAATGGCTAGAAACTATATAGGGGTCACCCGAGCTAAGACGGATTGGATTGCTAAAAAGAAAGAAAAAGCAGCGCAGCTCTGAAATTAGAGTAAATTTGAATAAATGATTGGAGATGTATTGTAAAAGAAATGGCAGTGATATATATATATGTATGTGTAGGCCCCCCCAATTTATGATGATGTTGATTGATTGGTGAACCCTAACACCCAGTGTTGTCATATACGAAAAACATTAACTGGAGAGAATGTACGAGAAAAGGGGAAAGGTGTGGTACCAATGTTACGAATTAGATTGATACTTATTTCGCTACCAGTTGAGATTGGAAGATCCAAATGTCAGGAGAAGTGAACCGTGAGAAACGTAATTAAGCGGAGCCTCTGAAAGAGTCGACGGGCAAAGCACGAAGTTAATTGCGAAAGCAAACTAAAATGGAATAGTACAGGGCAAAGAAAAACTTACGGCACGAAATGATGAATTATGTGAATATCAAATAATTCGATTATCGAGAAAGTAGGACGACAGATAAGGAATGGATATGAAGAAAGTATGTGGTTACTATGAGATAGGCAACTACCTTAATTATATCACTTGAGTGCCAACTATCGAGTCAGATTGTGTACTATGTAATTATGATTCTGGTAAGGTTTCGTACGAAGATAATCAAGTTGTAGGTTAGAAAGAAAAGATTCGAATATGGTGTAAGTATAACCCCAAGGAGGGGGAGCGAATGAAAGTAAAATAAATTAAGCATGAATGAAAACAACTGACATACAGAAGATTGAAGCGATAAAGGACTGGTCTAAACCTTCGACATCGACTGAAATATGTAGTTGTCTGGAAATGGTTAGATTATGGCCTATGTCTCTCGGCAGCTCAGACCGCACGAGGAAAAATTATTTCGCCCATGATCTGGAATTAGCTACGGTTATTCATGCTTTAAAGATATGGCGGTATTACTTACGTGGGGTGCACGTTGATATTTATACGAATCCTAAAGGCTGCCAGTATACGTTTTAAGAAAAAGGGAGCCGAATTCGCGGCAGAGATGATGGTTCAATTATTGAAAGATTATGATATTAATATTTTGTGCCACCCTAGGAAAGCTAAAGCTGTGACAGACGCACTTAGTCGTGAGTCTATGGACGGCTTGACCGGCGTACAGTTAGAAATAAAGAATTGGTCTGTAAAACTCATTAGTCAGTTAGCCTTAGAGTCCGTTTGGTCGGTTCTGAAGATATTGGAATTTTGTCCGAAGAAGTTACTGAATCATCGAACATGGGAAAGGTAAAACAGCGTCAGTTTGAGGATTCTATTCTAGTATCGTACAGAGATACAACCTTTAACAAGTAAAAGATCCAGCTCGAGGTTTTACCGGATGAGTATTGTTATACCGAGGCAAATTATGTGTGCCCGACATCGTAAGACCCGTTGACCAGTGTCCAAATCGTCAGCAAGTTAAAATTGGGTATCAGAAACCAGGTGGACTGTTTCAGGAAATGAAAAATTCCGACTTGGAAGTGGGAGATAATTAGTATGGATCTCATTACGGGTTTACCTCGCGCTCCACGGAAGTATGATTTCCATATGTGGTATGGTTGATAAACTGACACAAATCAGCCCATTTTCTCCCCGTCAGAATCCCTTATTCGGTTGGGGATTATGCCAGACTATATGTAGTAAAGGAATAGTGAGACTCCACGGAGCTCCTATATCTATTGTGACTGACAGAGATACTCAGTTTATGACTAATTTCTGGAGATTTGTTTCAGGAAGGATTAGGGGCTCAGGTAAGTCCAAGCACAGTATTCCATCCTCAGAGTAACGGACAGGCCGAGCACACTATACAAACGCTAGAAGATATGTTGCGAGCATGTACTATTGATTTCGGAGGTAGCCGAGACGATCATCTGTCGTTGATCGAGTTTTCTTATAATAATCGCTACCATTCTAGCTTAATACGAGGCTTTGCATGGCAGAAAATGCAGGTCACCGATCGGCTGGTTTGATATTGGCGAGACAGAGTTAATCGGCCCAGATATGATCCAGCAGGCAGTTAATAAGGTGAAACTTATCCGGGAGCGACTATTGGCAGCCCAGAGTCGACAGAAATCATACGCTGATAAATGGCGTCGTCCTTTGGAATTCCAGGTTGGTGATTGGGTATTTCTAAAGGTATCGCCTATGAAAGGCGTAGTGCGATTCGGCAAAAAGGGTAAGCTTAGTCCGCGCTACATTGGGCCTTATCTGATTGTTCGGAAAATTGGAAATGTTGCCTATGAACTAGATCTGCCATCTGATTTGGGAGCGGTACATCCGGTATATCATGCGTCCATGCTCCGCAAATGTATTGGTGATCCCTCCAGAATATTTCCAGCAGATGATATTCAGGTAACGGAGGAGCTATCATATGATGAGCAACCTGTAGCCATTTTGGATCGCCAGGTAAGAAGAATGCGGAATAAAGATGTAGCTTCCGTTAAGGTGCTGTGGCGGAATAATAATAGGGAGGAGATGACCTGGGAAGCTGAAGAGGAAATGAAGAAGAAATATCCTCAGTTGTTCGCTATCCCTCCAGGTAATTTAAAAAGCTTTGCTTAGTTATATTCATTAATGAATGTGTATTGTGTGTGCTGACCATAAAGAGAAACTCCCCCGAAGTACTTACAGACCCTATAAGCCTAATCTAACATTCGAGGACGAATGTTCTAAAGGGGGGGGAGGATGTTATATCCCGTATTTTTGCGTATTCGGGAAAATTCGAAATAATTTTGATTTGTGAGGAATAAGGTCACATGATGATTTGAATTAATATATGTGTGTGTTATTCATGAAAAATATTAGTGCGGAAACACGGAGGAAGGCCAAGGGCAAAAATTGGAATTTTGAAAATTAGTTTCGGGAATTACAAAATAAGAATTTTGACCAATTGGGCTCAAACTAATAAAATGAAAAATGAGGCCCAACTTGGAGAGGGGTGGCCGGCCATGCAATGGCCCAAGTGTTATGTCCCGTGTTTTCGCATAATTGGAAATCGAGAAAGATGATTAAGACTTGTATGTTGTGAGGAAATATTTTGATTTTAGTTAACATGACTATGTTGGTTGCGAAATTATTGGTGTAAATACATTGGGGAAGGCCGAGGGTAAGTTTGGAATTTCGGAAATTAGTTTCGGGAATTACAAAACGAGCCTTCATCGAATTGGGCCAAGGAAAAACTTAACAAAAATTGAGCCCAAGTCCAAGGAGGTGGCCGGCCAAGGCTAGGCCCAAGCCCCTTATTAAGTGGTCATGTTATTTTCACATGACCTTTAGTTGGATATATATCATTGCTCCTTTGGAATTATCAAGAAACCTTATAAAAAAAAAAAAATTGAAGAACACCCCATTTGAGGCTCTCGGCCGAACCCCCTTTGGGGAGAAAGAATTTTTTTTTCTAGCCTTTGTTTTGATCCAAAAATCTTGTTCCTCCCATATTTGTAGTGTACTCAAGACGCTCTTCAACGGGATATAATTAGTTTGGCGAAAGGAGCACGTTTGCGACAAGTCGGAATTTCAAGAAAAGGTAAGAATTTTACCCTTTTAATGTTATGGAATTGGTATGAATATGATAAGGATTGAGAATAGACGAGAACCTCGTAGTTTTGATGTATGTATGAAACCGTGGGTGTGTGTGTGTGTGGTGCTGTGGCCGTGACTTGTGTAGTGTGGAAGGCAAGTGAAATTGATTTTGTTTAAGTTGATTAGTTGCGTCGTTGTGGTATTTATGACGTAAATGAATGTTTAACGAATTGAATTGGCGTTGGAAATGGTTGCGGATTATTATGGGAAAGTATATGATTTCGGTATATTTGTGTATATCCTTGTATAATTATGATATTAAGACTTTAAATGTGACTTATGGTTGTTGTTAATGAATTCGGAATGAAACAATACGAGTTAGTATGTTCGTCGGAATTTTTGACGTTTCGGATGAAATATGGAAAGTGACGAACTTCTTGAATTTGTGTATATTGTTTGGAACATAATTGGGATGTGTTTGAATGATCTTGAATGAGTGAATGAATATAATAATGTGGACACTAGTTTGGTATTGTGAAGTTTGAATGAAAAATTGTCAACTCATATAGAAAGGAAGAATATTGAAGTTAGAGTGCTTTAGTTGTGGTTTATGTTGTTTGTGATGTTTGGGTCGTTGTTGTTGATGTTTATTGAGCCGAGCTAAGTCTCGGGGGTGTTAGATTTATAGGGGAAATGCTGCCGAAATTTCGGTAGGCAAGAATGAAGTTAAAGGCATTTTTAAGCACTACTGAGGTGCCCACCACTAAGGCATTTCCCACAGCAGCGACCCAGCCTCCGGCCGCCACTGAGACCACTACTTCTACAGGTCCTTAGGCTAGCACTGTACCCATGCATCCGTCTGGAGAACAAGCAGCCCACACTATTCCTCAAACCACCCAGTAGTCGTCCCAAGACCCATTTGTATTCAACAAAGAAAATTGTAAACGAGTGGTGATTCAGGCTGCGCAGGCTGGCAACCAGTCAAAAAAAAATTCTCGGCAAATGGAGAGGTATGTGAAGAGGCAGATCGACATTGCCCTAGCACCAGTGACAGCCGCTTCCAACCAGGCCGAGGTGTTATATCAAGTGAGACTTGAAAGATTTGAGGCATGGTTGGTTGCTTTGGAGCGTGCGAGTGATTTGATGGGTTGAGAGCTGAGCTAGATCGACTAAAGTCCGATGTTCTGTCCTTACAGACTCGTGAGCAGAGTGTTGTGGAGGAGCCCCCTCAGCCGAGCAAGGTGGACCTCTCATCATTGATAAGCGTGGTGAGTTTGATGCCTAAGGAGGATACCGCATCCCGAGATGATAGAGGGAAACATGTAGCAAGAGATGAAGTTCCTCGGGTACCAGAGTTGGAGATACTGGTTCGAATAGTGGAGGAAGAGGAGGAGCATATTCAGATTTCTACGGCGAGATCTATGTTTGACAATCGCCCTCCAGCACTGATGAACAGTATTACTAGTGTATCCTCTAGTAGCACCATGAGGGATGAGTCAGCATTAGCCCCAGTCCAGACATCAGGAGGACCGGTGCCTCCGACTGATCCTAGCACCTAGTGCTGCCAGATATCCCTTGCCCTTAGAAGTATTTACAGTTGATGCATTGGGGACATTGCATGATTTTCAGTTGGGGGCAGGGATCTCGGGCATTGTTGTAGTGTAAATGTGTTGTTAGGAACCTTCTCGGCGTTTCTTTGCCAGAGTTCTTTTCGCGAGGGGTTTTATTTTGTTAAAATTGGCATGTTTAGAATGTTGCTTAGGTTGAATAGAGTAGTTGTGACTTATTTAGTGTTACTCTGTAATTGATGTCATGTTGTTATGGTTTGTTGGAAATTGTGGACCCCTCAAAAATTTGAAAAATGCATACTTAGAACAGTTATTGGTTGACAGGATAGATTCTTTGTATGACATTATGATTATTGGGATATTGTGTGTGATAAATGACTACTTAGGAGGTCACAAGTGTAAAAATAATTGTCCTTATGCCGATGTGAGTGTGAGTTTTAGTTAGGTTCTGTTTATGCATGTATAATCTAGAACTTGACCGGTTGTTCTTGTTTGAAATCCGAAAGTTAGTTTGGTTGTGAGATGATCCTAGGCTTTCTTTGTGTAAATAGTCACTTTGCCTAAATAAGTCTTACCAAGAATTTCAAATATCCCTAGTTTCCCTTGTTGAGCCTTTTGGCCTTTTTCTTGGCTAGCCGATTATGAAACCTTACCCTTTGTGAAATCAATCCATCTTCGCACCTGTTACCTCCTTGATACTACTAGATAGATGAGGCAAAATTCCTAAGTTGGGGGTGAATTAAATGTGGAGTAGATGTTAAAAACATAAGTTGAGGGTGGTGGAGTTTGGTAGTGGAAATTCGATGTGGTAGTTGCATATAATATATATATATATATATATATATATATATAAAGAAAAAAATCAGAAAATTGTAACACAAAAAGATTTGCAATTTGGTTAGGAATAAAACCACATCGAGGTCGAAAACCTGAAAGAAAAGAAAGGGGTGGGAAAGAAAAGAGGTAAATTAAGGTAAAGAGATGTTGTAGTGTTCAAGGAGGAAGAGTCACTAATATCCAAAAATTATCCTACCCATCCCTAAGCCTACATTATGTCACGACCCAACCGGAGGGCCATGACGGGTAACCAGTGCTAACCCACCCGGGCACCTCTTAATGTGCATACACATTTACATCGAGGTGAGCCACATAACTAAATCATACTTTCGATCCATCATTCATACTATTCCCATTGGACAACAATTCATTTATATCACCGCCAATAACTATGCCCATATCCATATACATAAGCCGACGAGGCCGACAAAACGATATACAAAATATAAGCCGACAAGGCTAAATACATCTAACCATATACACATGTCTACGAGCCTCTAAGGAGAGTATGTCATATCATATAGGCGGGACAGGACCCCGCCATGCCCATAAATATGTACACATAAGAATAGATACCAAAAGTTGTAGCTCCGAATGAAATGGAGCTCCGCTACGTAGTCCCTGAGTAATAAAGCTATGGATCAAGCCTGTCTCTCTGGCAACCTGCGGGCATGACGCAGCGTCCACAAACAAAAGGACGTCAGTACGAAGAATGTATTAACTATGTAAAGCATAAGAGACATCATTATAGAAGCATAAGAGACAACACGAGAAATAGCATAAGGTGGGAGGTAGTAGAACTATTGTCATAAACACTTACTTGCTTTTCATAGGGACCTTCCATTTCTAGTGCGTGATTGTGTATATACATCCATATACGTATCTGTATTCGTATCCGTATTTATTTTCATATTCATAACATACCCGACAACGAAGGATCGGTGTTTCACATACCCGGCCATGGCAAGGCTCGGTGATTATACATACCTGGCCTTACCAAGGCTCAGGGTTATCCGTACCCAACTGCAGTGATGTGCGCGCGATACATATCATACTGGCCATATAAGCTCGGTATTACATAATAGTCATGCATAGACACATATACATAAGTGCCCATAAGCATCTTGGCATCATTGCTATCATCGTTTCATTACATCTATCCTTAGAGGGTTACTCATCATATAAGGAGTATAGTATAATCGTAACATAACGAGAATCATGAGCTTTAGTAGTTTTTAAAGATAGAATCATTTGGAGCACATCATAGGCTAATGAAAGAATAGATATATGGTCAAGGAACCATGCCTTATTTAGAGAAGGGTTAGGCTTACATACCTTTTCATTCGACTATCCTATCGCTTGAACGTTCTCCTTCAATGCTCACATTTCTACCTTCATTAGAGTATATACTAACATTAGAAAATCGGTAGCTTTGCATACTAGACTAAAGCTAGAGAAAATTGGGCAGCATCTCCACTTGGACACTTCACTTGAGAAAAACCCTAGTTCCACCTCCACTTGGATTTCTTGTCTTGGATAAGCTTTAATGAGTTTCTTACACTTGATCCTATTGGTTTGATGAAGTTGATCATTAATATCTCTTAAATTCTTGTGGAAGACGTGTGTGGAACTCTCTAGAAACCTTTAGAGAGGTGGATAAGTGTGGAAAATGAAATGAGTGAAGTGGGATCACATTTAAGTACTTGAACTTAACTCAGCCCGTCGGAACTTCCACGTACACTTATACGGTCCGTATAACATTGTACGACCCGTATAAGTGGTCGTGGTTCACCATCAGGCAAACACCATCTCTGCTGGGTGTTATATGGACCCTTATACGGACCGTATAAGTCGGTCGTATAACCCTTTTTTTCCTGAAATGATCTTTGTCGCTCGTTTGATCTTCAATCCTCATCGAACCTTCTTAACAATTGTTTAACACCTCATTAACTATCTAAGGGACGTTATAACTCTTCTACAAAACTTCACTAAGTCATCATGAACATTTTACTCGTAAATATTTCCCGATACATAACGTATACCTTGCCTTCCTTAGCAAACTTTCTTCTCTTACTTCAAATGTCTTTGCAAATCTCAATTACGGTCATCAAATGCTATTTCTTACTCATTGAAATATCTTATACTTTGTGCTCTTCGTTAGTCTATTCACTGTGCATCAACAGAAAAAATTTCGAGGTGTAACTTTCTCCCCCCCCCCCCTTAGGAACAGTTGTCCTCGAATGTTAGGTTCTCGGGGATTCTATAAAAATTTCGCCAGAGTTTCCCCTGTAATATGGCACTACCATCCTGTCACAATAGCCCATAATAACAATGCCTCACAGGGCCACAACATCATAGCAATAAAGTTTAGCCACACACGACCCAAATGCATAAGAAGGAAACATACATACCTCATGATCTTGATGTCTTATCTTGCATCTCTTCCGGGGGTTGAAACAAGTGCGGGTACTTGGATTTCATATTTTCTTCCGCTTCCCATGTCATTTCTTCTCGGTTATTGTTTCTCCACAAAACCTTAACTGAGGCCATTTCTTTGTTTCTAAGCCTCCGTAATTTCCTATCTAATATGGCAATGGGTACCTCTTCATAAGTCAGCTTTTCTGTCACTTGAACATCATCTATTGGCACTATTCTAGACGGATCTCCAATGCACTTACAAAGCATCCATACATGGAAAACTGGGTGAACTGACTCCAAATCAGGAGGTAGATCTAACTTGTAAGCCACTTTGCCTACCTTGTGCATAATCTCATAAGACCCAATGTACCGGGGACTAAGCTTCCCCTTTTTGCCAAATCTCATTACACCATTCATTTGGTGACACTTTTAAGAATACCCAATCTTTAACTTGGAACTCTAAGTCCGTTTGACGATTATTCGCATAGGACTTTTGACGACTTTGGGCTGCTAATAACCGATCTTGCATGAGCTTAACTTTCTCTATGGCTTGTTGGACCAAGTCTGGCCCTATCCATTTAGTTTCTCCTACTTCGAACCACCCAATTGGGGACCTACACTTTCGCCCATATAAAGCCTCATACGGTGCCATTTGGATGCTAGAATGATAACTATTGTTATAAGCAAATTCAATAACTGGTAAGTGATCATCCCAATTACCTCCAATAAATAGATTTAAGATCATGATGCATTTTCGTTGCTCCGGGATGGACGGAATAACAGGAGCAGTGGGTTTCTCTCAATATTTGGTGGCGCAATCCTAGCACATCAGGAACACATAATCTGCCTCGGCATCGGAGAGCTCCCTCTCCTGAGACCTCAAATGATGAATTCTCCTTTTGAGAGAGTATATCTCTGTAATGAATTAGCATAGGATCTTCATATTGACGCTCTTTCACTTCCACTACTAGTGATGAGACCGTTGAATCCTGGATGGTAGCTCCCATGTTACCTGAGTCCACTACTCGAACTCCTAGGCTAGCTAACTACTGGAGCTCACGAGCAATTTCTCTTTTCTCAAGACGAATATCACACAAACTTCCCATAGATCTACGGCTAAGAGCATCAGCCACAATGTTCGCCTTTCCAGGGTGATATAGGATATCAACATCATAATCTTTTAGCAATTCCAACTATCGTCGTTGCCGCAAATTCAACTCTTTCTGCTTGAAGATATACTGAAGGCTCTTATGATCTGTATAAATATCCACATGGACACTGTACAAATAATGTCTCCACATCTTTAATGCATGAAATACTGCATCCCATTCAAGGTCATGGGTTGGATAATTTTTCTCATGTTTTCGTAATTGTCTTGAAGCATACGCAATCACCTTACCATGTTGTATCAACACACAGCCTAGCCCAATGCCTGAAGCATCGCAATAAACAACATAACCTTCCAATCCCTCTAGAAATGTCAGGCCTGGGGCAGAAGTTAATCTATCCTTTAGCTCTTGGAAACTACATTCACAAGCATCTGTCCATTGAAACTTCGCTGATTTCTGGGTCAGCTTTATGAGTGGTGCATAAATAGAAGAAAAGGCTTCTACAAATCTCCTGTAATACACTACTAAGCCCTGAAAACTATGACCCTCCGTAGGAGTCGTGGGCCTTGGCCAAGTCTTCACGGCCTCAATCTTTTGGTTATCTACCTGAATACCATCGTCTGAAACAATGTGCCCCAAAAATGTCATTGAGTTCAACCAAAACTCACACTTAGAAAATTTAGCAAACAACTCTCGAGTTTGAAGAACTCTAAGGACAGTATGCAAATGATCCGCGTGTTTTGCCTCAGATCTAAAATACTCCAAGATATCGTCGATGAATACAATCACAAATGAATCTAAGAAGGGCCAGAACACATCGTTCATCAAATCCATAAATACTGCCGGTGCATTAGTTAGCCCAAATGACATCACCGGAACTCAAAATGACCATATCTCATTCTGAAGACTGTCTTAGGGATATCCTTCTCCCTAACTCTCACTTGATGATACCCGAATCTCGAATCTATCTTTGAAAACCACTTGCAGCCTTGTAATTGATCAAATAAGTCATCAATCCTCGAAAGAGGATATTTATTCTTAATCGTCACCTTATTTAGTTGTCGATAGTCAATGCACATTTGCAAGGAGCCATCTTTCTTTCGGAAAAACAACACGGGTGCTCCCCACGGGGATGAGCTAGGCCTAATAAAGCATTTCTTAAGCAAGTCCCTCAATTGCTCCTTCAACTCTTTCAACTCTGTGGGAGCCATTCTATAAGGTGGAATAGATATAGGCTTGGTGTCTGGCAACACATCAATAGCAAAATCAATCCCCTTTCTGAAGGAAGGCCTGGAAGCTCTTCCGGGAATATGTCCGGAAACCCACTCACCACGGGAACTGACTGGAGAGTTGGCGGTTCAGATTCTACATCTTGAACCCGAACTAGATGGTAAATGAAACCTTTTGTGATCATTTTCCTTGCCTTTAGATAGGAAATAAACCTACCTTTTGGTGATGCAGTATTCCCTTTCCATTCTAAAACTGGTTCTCCCGGGAATTGGAAACGAACCATTTTTATTCTACAATCAACATTGGTATAGCAAGAAGCCAACCAATCCATGCCCATAATAACATCAAAATACACCATTTTTAACTCATTTAAGTCAACCATAGTACGATGGTCACAAATCACAACTACACAACTTCTATATACTCGGCTAGCTAATACCGATTCACCAACGGGTGTAGACACCTCAAAAGGTTTGATCGACTCCGGTTTGACTCTAAACCAACCCGCAACATATGGAGTAACATATGACAATGTGGAGCCCGGATCTATCAAAGCATATACATCATGAGAAAATACCAATAATATACCTGTGACAATATCAAGAGAAGACTCAAGATCTTGGCGTCCAGCCAAAGCATAAATACGGTGCTGAGGATCGCTAGAACTGGAAACTCTCCCTCTGCCTCTACCATGGTCGACTGGAACATATGAACTTGGCCCCATAGGGCGTATAGATGACGAAGATCCGGCTACCGTCCCTGAAGGCTGGGTCCTACCTCTACCACCAACTGAGAGGCAATCACGCATAATATGGCCTGGCCGATCATATGAATAGCAAACCTCTGAACCTAATCGGCACTGACCCCAATGTAGCTTCCCACACTGGGAACATCAGGGTACGGGTGGCCTCACCTGACCCGAATCACCCCTGAACTGAGATCCCGAAAAATAATGACTCGGCCCGGAATTAGTAGATCTATCAAATCTCTGTCCTGTCAACCGTGGAGGCGCACTAGTCATAGAATGGCCTGAATTCCTAGAAAACTGTTGTCTGTGCCTGCCTCTAAACTCACTCATCGGACTCAAAGATCTAGCTCTCTTGTTATATCCTCTATCATGCTCACGCTAACTTCTTTGTTGTTGTTGGCTTTCCTCTAAATTTTGAGCATGGGCTTGAATGCGTGAAATATCCATATTGTCCTGAAGGGACGCAGTCAAGCACCTATCCATCAAGTGTGGCCCTAGGCCTCTCATAAATCGGTGCACTCGATCACCCATATCCGCTACCATGGCCGAAACATACCTAGCCAAGGAATTGAAGCGAAGACTATACTATAAAGCACTCATACTTCCTTGCCTCAAATTCAAGAACTTATCGGCTCTAGCTCGCCAAACCTCTGGAGGCAAGTAATGTCGGAGGAAGGCATCTACAAATTCTTGCCATATCGGGGGAGGGCATTTGCTCCCCGCGAAGCCATCCAAACTGTGTACCAATGAACCGCAACATCCCTCAATCTATAAGATGCAAACTCCACCGATTCGGTGCCCGAAACATGCATTAACCGTAGTTTCCTCAACATTCCATCAATAAAATTCTGAGGGTCCTCATCCGACTTTAATCCAAAGAATTCCGGAGGGTTCAAGCTAATAAAATCACGGGCCCTTGCACTAACAGCCCTATCAGCTTTCCCTGTACCCTGCAGCTGAGTCTGGGCGGCAACCAATTGAGTAAGCAAATGAATGGCCTCTTTTACATCTTGTCCTGAAGCATCCGGTGGAGGGGCTTGAGGTGCCGGAGCTAGGGCTGAGGCTCTCTCATGCTCCTCAGAAATAGGCATTGAATGAGAGTACTTAGATTAAGCCGCATTCTGGGACTCACTTTCCTCTACAACAATTGACGGTGCTCTTCCAGCCCGCTTTTCTGCCATTGTCTTGCCCTTTTGGGCTACCGTAGCTTTTCTCTTTATAGGCATCTCTGAAATACATAACATACGGTTAAGGAAAATGAAGTCTTTATATCATAGCTCTATCGCACGATCTTATGAAGAAAGGTCATTCATTCCTAAAATGTCTACAGCCTCTTGTTTATAAGTATGGCGCGCAACACATCCATAACCAAGACTCAACCAGACACGGCTCGTAGACACACCCTAGGACAGAACCGCTCTGATACCACTTTTGTCAGGACCCAACCGGAGGGTCATGACGGGTACCCGGTGCTAACCCACCCGGGAACCTCTTAACGTGCATACACATTTACATCTAGGTGAGCCACATAGCTAAATCATACTTTCTATCCATCATTCTTACTATTCCCATTGGACAACAATTCATTTATATCATCACCAATAACTATGCCCATATCCATATACATAAGCCGACGAGGCTGACAAAACGATATACAAAATATAAGCCGACAAGGCTAAATACATCTAACCATATACACATGTCTACGAGCCTCTAAGGAGAGTATGTCATATCATATAGGCGGGACATGACCCCGCCATGCCCATAAGTATGTACACAAAATAATAGATACCAAAGGTTGTAGCTCTGAATGAAATGGAGCTCCACTATGTAGTCTCTGGGTAATAAAGCTATGGATCAAGCCTGTCTCCCTGGCAACCTGCGGGCATGACGCAGCGTCCACAAATAAAAGGACGTCAGTACGAAGAATGTACTGAGTATGTAAAGCATAATCAACATCATTATAGAAGCATAAGAGACAACATGAGAAGTAGCATAAGGTGGGAGGTAGTAGAACTATTGTCATAAACACTTACTTGCTTTTCATAGGGACCTTCCATTTCTAGTGCGTGATTGTGTACATACATCCATATCTGTATCCGTATTCGTATTCGTATTTATTTTCATATTCATACACATATTCATATTCATATATATATTCATATTCATAACATACCCGACCATGAAGGATTGGTGTTTCACATACCCGGCCATGGCAAGGCTTGGTGATTATACATACCTAGCCCTACCAAGGCTCAGTGTTATCTATACCCAACTGTAGTGGTGTGCGCGCAATACATATTATACCGGGCCGTATAAGCTCGGTGTTACATAATAGTCATATATAGACACATATACATAAGTTCCCATAACCATCTTGGCATCATTGATATCGTCGTTTCATTACATCTATCCTTAGAGGGTTACTTATCATATAAGGAGTTTAGTAGAATCGTAACATAACGAGAATCATGAGCTTTAGTAGTTTTAAAAGATAGAATCATTTGGAGGACATCATAGGCTCATGAAAGAATAGATATATGGTCAAGGAACCATGCCTTATTGAGAGAAGGGCTAGCCTTACATACCTTTTCGTTCGACTATTACATCTCTTGAACGTTCTCCTTCAATGCTCACGATTCTACTTTCATTAGAGTATATACTAACATTAGAAAATCGGTAGCTTTGCATACTAGACTAAAGCTAGAGAAAATTGGGCAGCATCTCCTTTGTTTATACGACTTCCCCCATATCATATCTCAACTCCAAAACATCAATAATAACATTCACTACATCATAACAATAGTCTTTATTCACCCATATTATCCATTTTTCTCAATTCACTTCAAATCATCCATATCCATGGTCATAGCACACTATAACATTCACCCATATACAATGTTTATCCCATGTTCTTAAAGTAATTTATAACATAATCATAATCACTACATATCAAGATTCATGACTCAATCCAAGCTACTACTCAAAAATATCACTATTCTCACATTCAAGACCCATTTTCTATCCCTTTCTACAATCAGTGTCTTCCAACTTCACAATACTTTAAAAAACATGGAAATACCATAAAACATACCTTAGATGGTGTGGGAATGTACCTTGAGTGGAGACACTTCACTTGAGAAAAACCCTAGTTCCACCTCCACTTGGATTTCTTGTCTTGGATAAGCTTTAATGAGTTTCTTACACTTGATTCTATTGGTTTGATGAAGTTGATCATTAATATATCTTAAATTCTTGTGGAAGAAGTATGTGGAACTCTCTAGAAACCTTGAGAGAGATGGAGAAGTGTGGAAAATGAAATGAGTGAAGTGGGACAACATTTAAGTACTTGAACTTAACTCAGTCCGTTGGGACTTCCACGGACACTTATATGGTCCGTATAACATTGTACGGCCCGTATAAGTGGCCGTGATTCACCATCAGGAAAACACCATCTCTGCTGGGAGTTATACGGACCGTATAATGTTATACGGACCGCATAAGTCGGTCGTATAACCCCATTTTTCCTGAAATGATCTCTGTTGTTCGTTTGATCTTCAATCCCCATGGAACCTTCTTAAAACTTGTTTAACACCTCATTAACTATCTAAGGGACGTTATAACTCTTCTACAAAACATCACTAAGTCATCATGAACGTTTTACTCGTAAATCTTTCCCGATACATAACGTATACCTTGCCTTTCTTAGCAAACTTTCTTCTCTTACTTCAAATGTCTTTGCAAAACTCAATTAGGGTCATCAAATACTATTTCTTACTCATTGAAATATCGTATACTTTGTGCTCTTCGTTAGTCTATTCACTGTGCATCAACGGAAAAAATTTTGAAGTGTGACATATTACAAGCCAAAGCAAGTCCTAATGTGATCACGCCCGAACGAGCCTAGGACTAAAACATAGAAAATAAGGGCAAGCCTATGTTATTTGCATGTGTAGATATGAATTTCTTTGTGAGTGTGAGTGTTTTTCTGTTCTCTTTCGTCTTTATCCCATTCTTGTTGTATCTATGTGTGTTGGGACATTCTTTGGTCTATGTAAGGACATAAGGATAAGACTTGAGCAAAATAAAGTGACTGCCTAAAGTATCATTTGTGTCCATCAGAATATGTCGATAATGTAATGTCATGCATTAAAGCTTCATTGTTAGTCATAGCGTTCTTGAGTTGAGCAGATGGTTTGAAAATCAAAAAATGGGGTGGTTCTTGGAATAAAAACATGCGTGCTGGTAGTTGAGATCAATGTAGACATTCTTACTCCGTGATATCTAGGTGTTATATTGAGTCTTTATGTTGTACGATTTGCTTGAGGACAAGCAAAGACTTTAAGTTGGGGTGTTGATGTGCTGGGTTTTTTGGCACATTCGATGCTTTTTGGCTATAAGTTTTACTTGTTTTTGAGCAAGTCTCGGTCAATTTGATGTGTTTTTATTGTGTTTCAGGTATCTGGCATTATAGGAGTCCAAAGACGGAAGTTTCAGCAAAATGGAGCAAAACATGAATAAGGACGTCCCGTACTTGAAAGGACGGGACGTACCTATTCCCCGCACTTGGGAGGAAAGCCACTGGAGTTTCTGGAAAAACAAAGGGAAGTACGTCCTGGAAAGCACGTCTCGTAGATAGAAGGACGGGTCGTACTTGGTGCCCGTTCCTTGGCTTAAAGTAACAGAAAGTCATTAAAGCATTGAGGAAAAGGACGTCGTGAGAGTACGTCCCATACTTCAAAGGATGGGATGGACATTTGCCCGTACTTCTTCCGAAGGCTGAACCTAGTCAGAGGCCGCATTTTACAAGGACGGGATGTACTTCAATGTACGTCCCGTACTCTTTCCGCAAGGGTGACGTGATTTGTTCCATGTTGAAGAAGGATTTGACTCTTATAAATAGCCAATAGGGTTTTAAATGTTTTAGATCACTTTTATACTTTTGAAATTCTGAAATTTGAGACTTGTGTGGAGAAAATTTTGTTCTTAGCTACTCTTCAAGGATTTCAAGACAATAACACTCAGTTAATTTCCAGTTTATTCGTAAGATTTATCAGAATTTACTTTATGCAATTTTCAATCTTTTATTGTTTTCTTGTTGCCATGAGTAGCTAAACACCTTTACTAAGGTTGTGAACCCAAGGATGGGTGTGTTGTGATTGGGGATCGTGAAAGATATACACATAATGGATTGTTAGGGTTTATTTGTTCTTCGTTTTCATCATATAGTTAGTGGTTTCAAACATTAGCTAACGCCATAAACTTTAGTTTATTTGGAAAAATAGATAGGGTTAGGTAAGAACAAATAACAAGAACTCAGGGCTTTAAACCTTGTTTAATAAATTCACTTAGGAATAAGAGGAATTTACTTGGCATAATTAACCGTTCGTCATGCATACTTTCTTATCTTTGGAAAAAACATAGAAAGAAATAATCTTTTCTTATTGGGAAATAGTTCAGATTCACATAGAGGTTAAGTGCGTTTATACAAACAGTCCATTAGAAGTATATCAAGATCGATATCCATGATCATACACTTTATCTGACAGGGACACAACCTTGGTTCTTTTTACCCATTTATTTACAACTTTAAATTTCCAGTCACTTTAAATTAGTCCACAAACCAAAACAACTATAAAACCTTTTTTTTTCGGAATACACCAGAATCGCAAGATTAGTATAATACTTGTTTAGTAAACTTTTCGCACCACATTCTTTGTGGGATTCGACCCCAACCTTGTTGGGTTACTATATTTGACAACGTCCGCGTTATGCCATTAAAAGGTGTAATTTGAGCATATTAAGAATCCACCAAAAGAGACTACAGGGTTGGAGCGTTACCAAGAGAGCCCGTCAGAAAAGAGAACGGCTCTAAATTACGTGCCTTTGACGGTCAAGACCGAGATTCTTGGGGGAAACGATGAGGATCCCAAGTGGGAGTCCAAACTACAAAAGGAAACATGGCCATCCAAAGAGGGCACTACCGTCGCCTCTGTGGCCCAAGAGGAGGAAAATGACGTAACCCAAGAACTCATTCTTCCACCATCACCAACTAGGTGGGCCATTGCTCTTAAGGACATTGCTTATCCTTACTGTATCACACCAAAGCATATACGAGGTGAAGAAATCTTTGAGAAAATGAAAAGTGTAGGTGCTACATGCGTTAGCCATGAGAAGTTACCACCTTGCGCTCCAATTTATGCGCAAAAGAAGTGCCCGTTTCATAAGAATCAACCGGGCCACACTGTAGATGAATGCTTCTCCCTGTGAAGAAGGATCGTGAGAATGATCGACAATAAGACAATCCACACGTTATGGGGACCTCGGTCTTTATTGGTCTACGACACGGTCACTCCAAATGAAGGAATCACTTTCGAGACCCATATTTGGCGTTACGACTTCACCAACTTTAAGGACTCGTATGCCAGTATTTTCAAGAAATTGGCAAGTACCAGGAAGGTCCGTCCAATCAAGTCCATTTGGAAAGCCTCATCAGGGGGATCAAGTCAACGAAGGATTTGCTTACTCCACTAGAGAGCACCGGGGCATGACATCAAGGAATGTGAGGCTTTCAACTTGGAATTGGAACAATTGCTTCATACTGAGGGGGATCTGGGTAGTACTCCCACCCTGTTATTAGGATGCAGGGCCTTCAGCCAAACCAGCGGTTGTAAGGACAACAACCGGTTTCAATCTCGAGAAGAGATTGCTTTTTTTATACTTAAGGGAGTTTCCTTTCTTGTAACTTTTCAAAGGTTGTCCTCCTCCCTTAATTATTTATTTGTCTATAAAAGAAACTACATTCGACCGGATGTCCCAATGAGGGATACGTAGGAAGCCCTTATCGGGCCTGGTCTGGGAAAACTTTTGGATAGTGTAGGTTTAGAAAAAATAATTTGTATATAAACCGAACTGTGGAGGGACCTGATTTCCCGCGGAGGGATGTTGTCACGACCCAGCTAGGGGTCGTGACGGGTACGTAGGGCTGACCACCGAGCACCGCTCGTTCTACTACTCATCATACTCATTAAGCATGAATGAAACAAACATAATAGAGAAATCATAAGTCATGAGGTGAAGGAAAAACCTACGCGACCTTTAAGGATGAATACATTTCATACATATATCACACATACAAAATCGTCGTACATGAATCATCATAGCGTATACATTATTGTGTCATATAATTCATCATCGTAGTACTGTAGCTTCTCATACACATAAAACATTATCCGTATTCGGCCACGTAAGGCTTGACAATATCCGTATTTGACCACGTGGTGGCTCGACAGTATCCGTATTCAGCCACGTAGTGGCTCGACAATATCACATACATATCTTCCGTATTTGGCCACGTAGTGGCTCGACCATATCACATGCATCATACAAGGATCAATATATCTCATCATTATCATTGCCATCACATACATCTCATAAGCTTATCGTAACCTTTCATTAATGCACACATTTAAATTTAAAGACAATCTCTGAAAATCACATCATATTCGTAGCACGAATTTCGTATAAGTATCGTATGGTAGTCTTTATAATCTTTGGGCTTAAACTCATCGTTTCCATTATCATTTCTATAGCGTATCTCTCACCTTTATCTCACATGAAGTCCTTATGAACCTACTCGTATTTTCCCGAAATATTGGTCATAGGACATGCATTGAGGCTTATGAATAATCTAAACAATGTCGGGGTGACGTAAGGTCGAGAGCCCCTGCTTATATTATGAACGTTTATGAGTATCGTGTCTCGCCTTGAAGGAAATAGAGCATAAGGCGAGTGTTAACAAAGATAACATCATTAGCCTTATAGGAACACCATGCCACAATTTCTTGAATCGCTATACTCTAGCTCATTATCATCACCATCATATTCGTATGTAATTCAATATATTGAAGGACTCATAGGCTTCGTTTTGGAGAAGGATTATATAAGACTTGAAGGATTCATGCCTTTTGAAAGGAAAGATAAGCCTTACATACCTTTTCCTTTAGCTATTCTACCGCTTGATCGTTCCTCTTCAATATTCGCGTCTTTACCTTCAAGAGAATTCGCATCAACGTCAGTTAATCGACTATAAGAACACGTGACTATTTTCTAGGGAAAATTGGGAAGAATTTCCTTTGTTTCTACTACTTTTCCCATGTTTCATTTCAACTACCAAACATTGACAACAACACTCACAATATCGTATCAATAATCGTCGTTTATCTACATTTACCACATTCCACCATTTTTCTCCAATTTTCCACATTTATGGGTTCTAGCTCATCATCACATTTTCTTATACAACACACCCATATCATGGTCTACACATCATTTATAACATCTTTATACTCACAACACATCAACATTCATAATTCAATCCAACTATCATTCAATTATAGCACTATTCACATTTTATGACCCATTTATTACACTCTTCTATAATCCAAGTGTTTCAACGTATAAATACTTCAATCATCATTGGAAAGTCATCAAACTTACCTTAGATGTTGTAGGAATGAGCCTTGAGTAGCAATACTCTTCTATACCAAAAACCCTATTTCACTTCCTTTGATATTTCTTGGTGTAGATGAACTTTGATAGGTTTCACACTCTTGGTTTCATGGATTTGGTGTTATTGATCATGATTTTCCTTTGATTCTATTGAATTCTTGTGGATGAAGTGTTTTGGAGTATTCTAGAGAGTTCTTGAATTGTGAAGATGAGAAATGAAATAAAATGAGCTTGGGGTCCCTTATACTTAACTTAAAAATCTGATTTTTGTGAACAGTAGTCGGGGTGTATAGTGGCCGTAAACCCAGTTTACAGGCCGTATTCTGGTTTACGGTCCGTCTTTCATGACCGTATTTAAGCATATCAGAAACAGAAAGGTTTGCTGTAGGTCATGGTGGTTTACGGTCATAGTTTTCGGGCCGTATTTCAATTTACAGTCCGTATTCTGAGTCGTATTTTACCATTTCAACATTTGACAGAAAGTTGAAGTTTTGATAGTTGGAAGACGATGGCACTTTACGGGTCGTATTCTGTTTTACGACCACTGGGCCGAAATGCAAATCTGCAACTTCCTCATTTCCAAAGTTCATAAATAGTCATTCCCTACTTAGTAAAATATCATACAGTCATACACTTCGTTGGTATACTAGTTGCACGTTCACAGAGAAATTTCTGAGGTGTAACATTCTTCCCCCCTTTTAGAACATTCGTCCTCGAATGTTAATCACTCGGGATTCTACGAAAGATTCGCCAGAGTTTCCGCTGTAATATGGTACTACCACCCTGTCACAACAACCCATAATATCATTGCCTCACAGGGTCACAACATAATAGCAGCATATCTATGGCCACACACGACCCAAAAGCATGAAAAGAAAACGTACGTACCTTTTTCAAGCTTGGTTCTTAACTTACATCTTTCCCATTCCCTTTTCATCATATAGTAAATTCTTCTAGGACATCTCTCATGTCCTTTGTTGATTATGCAGCCTCGTACTACTAACTCCATAATCCTGTAGTCGTATCTTCTAAAGTGCTATGACTCATGTCTCGTATATTTTCCTCACACTCACATCTTCATAAAATATATATTGATAATATAGTCTGCACGATAAGGAAGCTTTCATCAATAACTAACTTGCTCGGTAGCGTATGTCACTCTCTTACTTTTTTTTTCTAACTGACCCTATCTTTTCTCTATTCTTTAGCAACTGTTGTCTTGGAGGTTCCACCCTTCATACCCTACTTCCTTAAAGCTTGTGTAGCATCGTCCTCACAATCCCCTTTAAGTCTTATCGGTAGTATTTCTAAAGGTATTTCATATAGATTACCAGTGGTGGATCAATACTATCCTCAAGGATATATATATATATATATATATACTTTACCAATTACCGTCGCTACATAGCATAAAACCTCTCAATTCATACTTGTTTAATATGATAAATATTTATTTCTCCTTTCACACATTATCAAAGGTACAGATATACCTGTGATGGCATCGGGAAATGACTCTGGATCCTGTCGCTCAGCTAAAGCATATATACGGGGCTGGGTGGCACCTGAAGTAGTTGCTGCCCCTCTACCTCTACCTCGGTCTGCTGACATCTGAGGAATCTATCCTGCCGGATGTGCTGCGGGAAGAACCAGCTGCTGAACCTGCGGGCTGAACCGTGTGCCTACCGCCTCGAAACGGGAACTCTCTCATAATGTGACCTGACTGGCTGCAAACATAACAAACATCCGAACCCAATCGACATGGTCCCCAATATAGCTTACCGCATTGGGTACATTATGGTATAGATGATCTCCTCTGGCCTGAATCACTCCTATACTGAGAGCCTGACTCGGTGAAACTCTGATCCGGTCCGGGATGACTAGAGAAGTTGGACCCCTGGTATGCAACTCGTGGAGGTATACTAGTCACCGACTGACCTGAGTGCCTAGAATACGTCTGCCTCGATCCCCTTCTATGGTCGCTATCAGCACCTATGGATCTGGCCCTCTTACTTGGCCCCTGATCCATATCACGCTCGCCCCTTTGCGGGTGTCGTTGCTCTTCTAGATTTTGAGCATGGGCTTGAATACGGGAGATATCCATCCCGTCTTGCAATGAAGCCGTTAAGCAATCTTTGAACAAATGTGGCCCTAGGCCACTCACAAACCTATGCACTCTATCTCCCATATCGGCCACCATAGCTGGGGCATATCTAGCCAACTAATTGAATTGAAGTCTATACTCCCAGGCACTCATATTCCCTTGTTTCAAATTTAAGAACCTATCCGCTCTAGCTCGGCGGACCTCAGGTGGCAAGTAGTGGCGGATGAAGGCATCTACAAATTCTTGCCAAACCGGAGGAGGTGCATTCTCTCCTCTTGATAATACCCAATTATTATACCATAAAACTGCCACGTCCCGGAGTCTATAAGATACTAACTCCACGGATTCAGTCTCGGAGGCATGGATAATTTTCAATGTCCTCAACATCTCATCAATAAAGTCTTACGGGTCTTTGTCCAGCTTCAACCCAAAGAACTCCGGAGGATTTAAAGTCATAAAATCGCGGGCTCTAATACTAACGGCCCTATCACTTGAACCAGAACCATGTAGTTGTGCCTGGGCGGACACTAGTTGTGTCAATAAGCGGATAGCCTTGGTCACTTGTTGACCCGAAGCAACCGGGGGAGGAATTGAAGCTGGAGCTCCTCCTTGTTCTTCCACATTAGGTGGGGTAGAGGAAGTATTAGATAAGGCTTCATTATGTGACTCGCCCTCTTCTACATACATCGGAGGCTCTCTTTCTACCCGCCTCTTTGCCGTAGTCTTGCCCTTCTGGGCGGCTGTAGCCTTTCCCTTTTGCGGCATTCTGAAATCACAACACACTATTAGGGAGGATAAAGTCTTATACATGACTCTATCGCACGATTTCAGAAGAAGAAGGATGGTCATTTTTTCTGAATGCCCAGTAGCCACTTGTTTATTGATGTGGCGCGCAACACACCATAAACAAGGCTCTACTAGACACGGCTCGTAGACACTTCCACGGACTGAACTGCTCTGATACCACTTCTGTTATATCCCGTATTTTTATATGTCGAGTTATTCGCAAGCTAACCGACTTAAGTAAAGACGGGATTATTTTCGGATATGAAATAGGAACTTTTAATTCTCAATTTTAATTAGTACACAAATTGTTTATAAATTTTATTTAGTGTAGAAATATTATTGGAGATTAGGAACTAATTAATTATGATTAGATTATTAAGTAAGTATTAGTAATTAATTAAAACTAATTAATTAAGTTAATTATGTTGGAGTGGGCCCCACCCGTAATTAAAAACAAAAAAATAAAAAAAAACATGACTCATCCAAGTGGGGCACGTGTAATAAGTATAGCCAACATATAAGATCTTTAGTGTTGACTAACATTAGTCATGCACTTCACTTTCATTCTCAATTCAATTGAGAGAGTTAAGCTTAATGAAGCAAGAGCATGAGCAGCCATGGCTGCTACTGTTCATGGCCAGCCATGTCTGTTTTAAAAAAAAATACTTTGATTTAATTCCAAGGTGATTTACAAGTCCAAGGAGGTGATAGCAACATTGGTATTGAATTGAGGAAGAAGAAATAGCGAAAGTGGAGCAAATAAATGTATAATTTCCTCCGATTAAATTAAGGTAATATTTTCTCATTTTATGGTATAGTTGTATTAATGGTGTTGTAATGGAAGGATTAAAATTGGATTGGATGAAATTGGAAGTAAGAAATTGCATGAAATCGTTGATATCCAGGAGGTTAATTGGAAGTTCGGGTTAGGCGAGTTGTTGCATGAAATTGGATTGTTTGAATTATTTATGGGCTGAATTGTAAGGGTTTTTATACGAAACTTTATATTACGGTCATTGTTGGTATTGCTATGATAACAGGACGTTAATTGGAAGTTCGGGTTAGGCGAGTTATATAGGGGAAAAGCTGCCCGATTTCTGTTGAGTTCTTAACTAATAAAAATCCTAATCAAGAAAGTATGAATTGAAGAATGGTTCGTATAGGTAACTGGTTGCAGATTGATAAGCTAGAAAGTATAGTTTACTAACGATAGCGTTACTTTCATATCAAATAGGCTAAAGGGGCGACGAAGCGAACTTGGTTACGATTAACCTTCAACAGGTATGTAAAGCTAACCCTTCTTTCTTTTTGGAATGATCTTTATAAAATGAACAAACGATGTGTATATGATTCCAAAGAAGTTCCTATTCTTAGAGCCACTAGGATGGCTAATGTTCTTGATTTATAGAAACTATTTTATTATGTCTTGATACGTGTATATGATTCCAGAGGTTCTATTTTGATATAATCCACAACGACATTCAAAAGATATTTGATATAACTATTGTCTTGATTTTCAAATGATAATTCGTTTTGATTATTCTATTGAGTCTCAAATACGATTTAATTTGCATATGGTTGCTCACTACTCTACTCGTGCATGCCTCAATATGTCTTTCACCGAGTCCCGAGCCGGGTATGTTATTGTGCACAGTCTCACTGCATTGATCACCGAGTCCCTCACTAGAGTGCCGGAATATGATATATATATATATATATATATATATATATATATATATATATATATGATGGAATTATGTTGTGTTATGGCGTTATGATGTGTTTGTGGAGTTATGCTGTGTTATGGCGCCAAAGACGGGGTGGCGACCATGTTCACCGAGTGCCATAATGGGCCGGGTATGATATATGATATTGAAATGCATGATTTATGTTTCAAAAAGGCAAGTGTTTTGGTATTCTGGACATTGTACTTGTTTCTGTACTCCCTAATTCAGTTATGATCCTTTTTACTGTATTTCATGCTTTATATACTCAGTATATATTTCGTACTGACCCCCTTTCTTCGGGGGGCTGCATTTCATGCCCGCAGGTACAGATAGTCGGTTTGGTGACCCTTCAGCATAGGACTTCTACTCAGTTGTCTTGGAGAGTTTCGTTGTTCTGGAGTCTAGACATTTGGTTCAGATCTTATGATGTATATGTATATGTTTACCCAGGGATACGGCGGGGCCCTGTCCCGTCATATTTCGCTATCGATACTCTTAGAGGTCTGTAGACATATGTGTGGGTTATGTATAAGTTCTGTTTAGCTGTGTCTATACGATGTGTTATGATATGATGTTCGTCTGTAGCAGTAGCCTTGTCGGCTTGCGTATCATTTTTATGATTTGATTAGTTGTGACTCCTCAGGAGACAGTCTGTCTGGATATATATATATGTGATGACATTATGACCCTTGGAGTTCTTTTGCAAGTTTCCATATTGTTCTTAGATTCAGTTTGACTATATCCAACAGGCATGTATACGAGTGTCCTAGTCGGGCACTAGTCATGGCCTACGGGGTTGGGTCGTGACAAAAGTGGTATCAGAGCGGTTCATCCTCGGAGTGTCTACAGACCGTGTCTAGTAGACTCTTGTTTATCGGTGTGTTGTGCACCACATCTATAAACAGGAAGCTACAGGACATTTAGGATGTTACCTTTCTTTCATATCTAAGATCGTGCGATAGAGCCCAGCCATAGGAAATGAAATTCCTTATACTAACCTTTGATTTCAGCTGAAGAACGACATCGACAGAATAAAGTGACTGATGATATTGGAAGTTACGAAGTACACAGGTAAGTAACGGTGCGAAAGAGGTATGTCGGATAAGGTAAGAATATTGAGGTATAATCGACATGTAAAGTTGAAGAATGAAAGGGGAGGTAGATAGGAAGGTATAACAGGACAGATCGTTAAAGGATCAGGTACGTCTCGAGGTGCGATATGTGAGGTAAGTTCCGACACCTTTATACTTTACTTGAAATTGGGAGCCCTGTGTGGCTATGATACGATATGATATATACGTATATATGTTGGTCCTGTGAGGCATTGTTGGTATTTCCTGCGTGCAGGTTTTGAGATAGTAAGAAATACAGAGGAAACTCTGCCCAAATATTTCCAGAAAAATAAAAAAGAATGAGATATAAGTTCATAATATGTCTTAAAAGTCGATACCGATAGGGTAAATTTATTATGATGGATTAAAACTTTAAGAGATACCCCCCATGTCATCCGTAAGAGGCACCATTCTTATTTGGGAAATTTTATTTCGAAGAAGCATATATAAGCAGCAAAGTTTGGAATTCATTTGGATGGACCAAAATACTTCCCAGCCACATTTTTACCTTAGAAAAGCTCATATTGAAGGGCAAAAATGTCCAGCAATTAAGTTCCACTTCATTGGAAGAATACAGAGCATGCAGCAAGTAGTTTATGAACTAAATGATTCGTTCACGACTCAAGAATAAATCTGGAGGTAAACCATGTGAATCAAGCACTAGAAGTCCTGTGGTGCTTGTCGGATTCTAGTTTTTCTTCTGGTGGTGGTTGGAGAATGCCTCATGGTGACATTTTATTAGTTATTAATAAACTAATTGGAGGTGGAATTTGTGGAAAGAAAACTCAAACTTGTGGGCTGTCTAGGATCATGTGTTTCATATGTTGTTGATGAAGTGCTAGAATAATTCGGAAGGGCTTGTGATACTAAGGGATGACTTAGAAAAAGGTGGCAAATCTTAACAAAACATTTTATTGAGGTATCGAGTGAACTGATAAGTAGGGATAAATTACGACGAGTTTACAGTTAAAAGGAGTGATAGCATGATTGAGATAAAAGTACGGAGGAGGAAGAATTATGACAAATTATGAAGGTATTGATAAGACAGCTTGTGAGATATTAAGGATAAGATTTATCAGAAAGGGTGAAGGGTTAAATACGCCTACTCCACAGAGTGCAATTAAAACATAGTAAGAATCATGAATAAGGTTATGAAGTGTTACGTTATAGGATGGATTACGAACAGGATGTAATGTGAATACCATAAGGATTGTTATAGAAATGAGTAAATCCTAGCAAGGAAGTAACTAAAGGATATGAAGTGATCAGTGTGAAATGGAAAAGAAAATATAGAACGAATAAGAAAGACTTACAAAAGTCCTATAGGGAAAGTTTGGAATAGAGATCAAGTGGTAACTAAAGTGAAAGCGAGCACAGGAAGAGAAGGAGTTAATAGAAGGAAGAAGATAAGAAGAAAGCGAGTGGGATTACAGTGTAGCAATGTGTTATGACATGTATATCTGATAAAATGAGTAATATAAGCGACAGAATTGTGAAAGACCGAACTAAAGGAAGATGAGCAACGGGACAGAATGAATGCCAGAAATGACTGGTATGATAAGAACAAATAGGGATGAACAGAATATGTTTTGATAATGAGAAAGGGATTATGCAGAAGTAGTGTTTTCCGAAGAATACAGAGGTAGCATAAGATTCCTCGTGTACAGAATAAAAGAAGGACATAGACTGAGAAATGAAAGGAATACTAAAGGAAACACTCAAGATAGACGTAATAGATTGAGTACGAGTATACAATAAAAGAGAAATATATAGCTACGAGCTTAAAGGCGTAATACAACGACAAGACGATAAGATAAGACTATCATTAAGATGAACTTGATACGATTTTGAGTAAGTTAGAAGTCAGTGTTGGGTACACAACAAGGGTGAAAGAGCATAAGGCATAAAGGAATACTGCGTATATATGACTTCACCTCGAAAATAGTGAAACCCTTAAAGGACAAGGATTGTGGATTTAAGAAACAACTGAGGTATGGTAAATTTATTAGAAGAAACAGATGATATCCGTTGGGATAAAGATAGTGTTATAGGAAAGCTTGGGACACTTATCATCAGAATATAAGTGCTACCTAATTGAGAATTTGAAACGACTATAAGCATTAGCTACTTACTGATCGGGATAAATGGAATGTGGCTTTGGATAAATCGTTACATGAATTATATTACTCGAGTACCAACCATCAGATAAGATTTTGTACTATATATCGAGAGTTCTCATCGCTTCGTGATTTGGTTAAGGTTTCGTACGTGGGGAATCAAATTTATAAATGATAAAGAAAAGACATGGATATGGTATAAGTACAACCCCAAAGGGGGGAAGCGGGTGAAAGCAAAGTAAGTATAAATGGAAACAATTGACACTGAAATATATTTGATATAGATGCTTAAATTCCAATTGAGAAGCCAGCAATGAATGGATAGAAGACAGGATGGTATTTGAGACAAGACTAAGGATCCTTTGTAGAGATTTTGTATAATATGACATTAGAAAGTGAATGCTTATAAAAAGGAAGAATACGACAAGAAAATGGTAACGAGTAGCTTAAGAGATATTATAAAGGATAGCAACGCTATACTGGATTAGAGGTTAAGGCGTTGGCAATGGGGTTGCTTGCTAATGATACTGTAACTTATAAGTAGCAAAGGAGGAAGGACCGGAAATCTCCTATAGTAGGATATGAGAAAATCAAATGGTGAATAAAGAAAAGGGAAGGAGCATGACAAGATAGACTGCAAGTGAGTTTTAGTACAAATAAGATATGCAAAACAGAATGAACCAGGAGAGGGGGAAACTATGACTAAGATTGGATATACTCTATACAAGTTGTACAAGAATAGTTATGCAATCTATGAATATTTGTATGCTAAAAATGAGATCAAGTGAGTACTTGATAAGAAGAGTAAGGATTTAGTAATAACAATGTGGTTACGATATTTTGGATACATTAGGGAAAGGTGTAAGATGGTTTGAACCCAAGTATCGAGATGAAATTAGTACTGAGGGCAAAAGCCATAGTTAAGGACTAGTTATATCAATTAAAAGAAATAAGAGAAGAATATAGGGTCTGCATAAAGTCTAGCGAGGCGACGCTAAGGTATTTTCCGAGCTGATTTGAGCACCTACACATATTCTTGTAAAGATTGCAACATAATGTGTGACGGGAAAACTAAAAAACAAAATCTGAGTAAAGGGGCAATAGAATATGCCTAAAGTGTAACAAGTTGGGTTAAGAGAAATTATGGAATAGCTTAAGCAAGACGAGCAGGACGAGCTGGTTACTAGAAGACAGTGAATTTATATGTCAAATCAAGAACTCTTTCGGAGTTATACCGATTGATAATAAACAGATCACAGAGCGGCTATGTGAAGTTATAAAATGAGGAAACTCTAGCGCTATTTGGTAACCAACTCTAAGGATCGATATTAAGAGCTAAAAGCAAAATGACGGCTAAAAAGAAAGTCGAGAAGTGATACCTGAGGCTGAAGATTCCAGAATATAGATTGGAATAGTAGGGCAATATAAGGTCATTGAAGTAAAATTGCACCTTGGAAAATTCCATTTTAGTCGTAAAGTTACGAAGGGTCTACAAGTTACCAGAGGTATAAGTACTCCACGGATTGCAAAGTCTAACAAACCGATGAGGTATATCTGCGCATTACAAGATCTTGTTTAAAAATCATAAGGCAAAGTGAAGTGAACGATACATCATCTTAAGGGAGTAACTGAAGAAAAAGAAAGAGTCGAGTTATGACTAAGTGCACCATGGATACAGGTCCGAATCAACCAGTGACAGTACAACTGAACAGTATGCAGACAAGAGAGAGAGTAACATTCCCGCAGAAAAGCTGGTAATACAACTGTCAACCATAAAGACAATGACGTGGAATTATTACTTCGAGAAGCAACAGAAAGAGGAAATATTACGGAAATGGTTACTTAGAGATCTGGGATGCATTATAACAAATTGAAGGGAATCGACCGACGAAAGAGGCATGTGAAGGGTATAATTCAATAAAAAGGACATTTAAGGAAGTATTGGAAGCGCAGGACTAGTTTAACATTCGAGGACGAATGTTCTAAAGGGGGGAAGGATGTTATATCCCATATTTTTATACGTCGAGTTATTCGCAAGCTAATCAACTTAAGTAAAGACGGGATTATTTTCGGATATGAAATAGGAACTTTGAATTCTCAATTTTAATTAGTACACAAATTGTTTATAAATTTTATTTAGTATACAAATATTATTGGAGATTAGGAACTAATTAATTATGATTAGATTATTAAGTAAGTATTAGTAATTAATTAAAATTAATTAATTAAGTTAATTATGTTGGAGTGGGCCCCACCCGTAATTAAAAACAAAAAAAAACAAAAAAAAACCATGACTCATCCAAGTGGGGCATGTGTAATAAGTATAGCCAACATATAAGATCTTTAGTCTTGACTAACATTAGTCATGCACTTCACTTTCATTCTCAATTCAATTGAGAGAGTTAAGCTTAATGAAGCAAGAGCATGAGCAGCCATGGCTGCTACTGTTCACGGCCAGCCATGGCTGTTTAAAAAAAAATTGCTTTGATTTAATTCCAAGGTGATTTACAAGTCCAAGGAGGTGATAGCAACATTGGTATTGAATTGAGGAAGAAGAAATAGCGAAAGTGGAGCAAATAAATGTATAATTTCCTCCGATTAAATTAAGGTAAGATTTTCTCATTTTATGGTATAGTTGTATTAATGGTGTTGTAATGGAAGGATTAAAATTGGATTGGATGAAATTGGAAGTAAGAAATTGCATGAAATCGTTGATATTAGGAGTTGTAGTTGTTATATGGAATTGTTAAGTTACAAAGATTACAAGTGTGATTTATGTCATATGTTGTTGTTTATGTTGATGTCGTGTTGTCGTTAATATGGATTCTAAATTTGGAGGAAGAAATGTATAACGTGTCGTATATAAAGCGTATGTTGGCCTGTTGGCGTATGATCTTAAACGTTAATGATTTGGATTGGAAAAGGATTAAGAAGGGTTATTGGATTGTTTGAATTGTTTATGGGCTGAATTGTAGTTTTTATACGAAAATTTATATTATGGTCATTGTTGGTATTGCTGTGATAACAGGAGGTTAATTGGAAGTTCGGGTTAGGCGAGTTATATAGGGAAAATGCTGCCCGATTTCCGTTGAGTTCTTAACTAATAAAAATCCTAATCAAGAAAGTATGAATTGAAGAATGGTTCCTATAGGTAACTGGTTGCAGATTGATAAGCTAGATAGTATAGTTTACTAACGATAGCGTTACTTTCATATCAAATAGGCTAAAGGGGCGACGAAGCGAACTTGGTTACGATTAACCTTCAACAGGTATGTGAATATATGATTCCAAAGAAGTTCCTATTCTTAGAGCCAGTAGGATGGCTAATGTTCTTGATTTACAGAAACTATTTTATTATGTCTTGATACGTGTATATGATTCCAGAGGTTCTATTTCGATATAATCCACAGCGAGATTCAAAAGATATTTAATATGACTATTATCTTGATTTTCAAATGATAATTCGTTTTGATTATTCTATTGTGTCTCAGATACGATTTAATTTGCATATGGTTGCTCACTACTCTACTCGTGCATGCCTCAATATGTCTTTCACTGAGTCCCGGGCTGGGTATGTTATCGTGCACAGTCTCACTGCATTGTTCACCGAGTCCCTCACTAGAGGGCCGGAATTATGCTGTGTTATGGCGTTATGATGTGTTTATTGAGTTATGCTGTGTTATGGCATTATGATGTGTTTATGGAGTTATGTTGTGTTATGACGTTATGATGTGTTTATGGAGTTATGCTGTGTTATGGCGCCAAAGACGGGGTGGCGACCATGTTCACCGAGTCCCATAATGGGCCAGGTATGATATATGATATTGACATGCATGATTTATGTTTCAAAAGGGCAACTGTTTTGGTATTCTGGACATTGTACTTGTTTCTGTACTCCCTATTTCAGTTATGATCCTTTTTACTGTATTTCATGCTTTATATACTCAGTACATATTCCATACTGACCCCCTTTCTTCGGAGGGCTGCGTTTCTTGCCCGCAGGTACAGATAGTCGGTTTGGTGACCCTTCAGCATAGGACTTCTACTCATCTGTCTTGGAGAGCTCCGTTGTTCTGGAGTCTAGACTTTTGGTACAGATTTTATGATGTATATGTATATGTTTACCCAGGGATACGGCGGGGCCCTGTCCCGTCATATTTCGCTATCGATACTCTTAGAGGTCTGTAGACATATGTGTGGGTTATGTATAAGTTCTGTTCAGCTGTGTCTATACGATGTGTTATGATATGATGTTCGTCTGTAGCGGCAGTCTTGTCGGCTTGCGTATCATTTTTATGATTTGATTAGTTGTGACTCCTCAGGAGACAGTCTATCTGGATATATATATATATATATGTGATGACATTATGAACCTTGGAGTTCTTTTGCAAGTTTCCATATTGTTCTTAGATTTAGTTTGACTATATCCTACAGGTATCTATACGAGTCTCCTAGTCGGGCACTAGTCATGGCATACGGGGTTGGGTCGTGACAACTTCTGTCACGACCCAGCTAGGGGCCGTGACGGGTACCCGAGGCTGACCACCGAGCACCGCTCGTTCTACTACTCATCATACTCATTAAGCCTCCTTTTTCGTTCGTAAACTCATAATCTTAAGAAAATCATTTTCATTAAGGAACATAAATACTTTTATATGCATAAGCCCTTTGGCTATCAAACGATAATGTACACATATCTACCTATATACAGTAGTGACCTTGTGAGACCATATAACCCACACATACGTATCCACGAGCCTCTACTAGAGTACTAGACATATGGACGGGACAAGACCCCGTCGTGCCCAAAATACTTATACATATATATATATATACACAAAAGTATAAACCCGATTAGCACCTCCGGAATAATGGAGTGCTTCTACAAATCTGTTGATAGCTCCTAAAGGTCTGTGCCGTCTCCCTGTCTACCTGTGGGCATGAACACAGCGTCCAAAGAAAACAGACATCAGTACGAATATTGTACTGAGTATGTAAGGCATGAATGAAACAAACATAATAGAGAAATCATAAGTCATGAGGTGAAGGCAAAACATGTGGGGCCTTTAAGGATGAATACATTTCATACATATATCACATATACATAATCATCGTACATGAATCATCATAGCGTATACATCATTGTGTTATATAATTAATCATCGTAGTACCGTAACTTCTCATACATATAAAACATTATCCATATTCGGCCACGTAGGGCTCGACAATATCCGTATTCGGCCACGTGGTGGCTCGACAGTATCCGTATTCGGCCACGTAGTGGCTCGACAATATCACATACATATCTTCCGTATTCGGCCACGTAGTGGCTCGACCATATCACATGCATCATACAAGGATCAATATATCTCATCATTATCATTGCCATCACATACATCTCATAAGCTTATCGTAACCTTTCATTAATGCACACCTTTAAATTTAAAGACAATCTCTGAAAATCATATCATATTCATAGCACGAATTTCGTATAAGTATCGTATGGTAGTCTTTATAATCTTTGGGCTTAAACTCATCGTTTCCATTATCATTTCTATAGCGTATCTCTCACCTTTATCTCACATGAAGTCCTTGTGAACATAGACTCGTAGTTTCCCGAAACATTGGTCATAGGACATGCATTGAGGCTTATGAACAATCTATAACAATGTCGGGGTGACGTAAGGTCGAGAGCCCCTGCTTATATTATGAACGTTTATGACTATCGTGCCTCGCCTTGAAGGAAATAGAGCATAAGGCGAGTGTTAACAAAGATAACATCATTAGCCTTATAGGAACATCATGCCACAATTTCTTGAATCTCTATTCTCTAGGTCATTATCATCACCATCATATTCGTATGTAATTCAATATATTGAAGGACTCATAGGCTTCGTTTTGTAGAAGGATTATATAAGACTTGAAGGATTCATGCCTTTTGAAAGGAAAGATAAGCCTTACATACTTTTTCCTTTAGCTATTCTACCGCTTGATCGTTCCTCTTCAATATTCGCGTCTTTACCTTCAAGAGAATTCGCATCAACGTCAGTTAATCGACTATAAGAACGCGTGACTATTTTCTAGGGAAAATTGGGCAGAATTTCCTTTGTTTCTACTACGTTTCCCATATTTCATTTCAACTAACAAACATTCACAACAACACTCACAATATCGTATCAACAATCGTCGTTTATCTACATTTACCACATTCCACCATTTTTCTCCAATTTTCCACATTTATGGGTTCTAGCTCATCATCACATTTTCTTATACAACACACTAATTTCATGGTCTACACATCATTTATAACATCTTTATACTCACAACACATCAACATTCATAATTCCATCCAACTATCATTCAATTATAGCACTATTCACATTTTATGACCCATTTATTACACTCTTCTATAATCCAAGTGTTTCAACGTATAAATACTTCAATCATCATGAGAAAGTCATCAAACTTACCTTAGATGTTGTAGGAACGAGCCTTGAGTAGCAATACTCTTCTATACCAAAAACTCTATTTCACTTCCTTTGATATTTCTTGGTGTAGATGAACTTTGATAGGTTTCACACTCTTGGTTTCATGGATTTGGTGTTGTTGATCTTGATTTTCCTTTGATTCTCTTGAATTCTTGTGGATGAAGTGTTTTGGAGTATTGTAGAGAGTTCTTGAATTGTGAAGATGAGAAATGAAATAAAATGAGCTTGGGGTCCCTTATACTTAACTTAAAAATCTGATTTTTGTGAACAATAGTCGGGGTGTACAGTGGCCGTAAACCCAGTTTACGGGCCGTATTCTAGTTTACGGTCCGTCCTTCATGACCGTATTTAAGCATATCAGAAACATAAAGGTTTGCTGTAGGTCATGGTGGTTTACGGTCACAGTTTACGGGCTGTATTTCAATTTACGGTCCGTATTCTGAGTCGTATTTTACCATTTCAACATTTGACAGAAAGTTAAAGTTTTGATAGTTGGAAGACGATAGCACTTTACGGGCCGTATTCTGTTTTACGACCACTGGGCCGAAATGCAAATCTGCAACTTCCTCATTTCCAAAGTTCATAAATAGTCATTCCCTACTTAGTAAAACATCGCACACTCATACACTTCGTTGGTCTACTCGTTGTACGTTCACGGAGAAATTTTCGAGGTGTAACAGATTCGTAGGCAATCTATGTAAGACTTGATCCCTATATTATATAAAATATATGTTCCATAGTTATTTGGAGTAAGCAGTTGTCAAGAAGACTGTCCAAAGAAAGTCAACCTACCATAGACTATCGTACCAAGATTCAAAGTGACTCAAAAGAGCAAAAATACCAAAAACCCTCGAAACAAGGGATCAATTAGACGTTTAGGTCAAATACATGAATTTTGTGTGCTCTATGCGTTTATATGCCAACTACGTGCGATATTTTGCTTTTCTATTGTTGTCTAACACACTAACGTCATTTGCTTTTGAGTTGGTTTTTTCTCTTATAGAAAGAGTTTGGTTCGTGTTGTTCCACGCTGGCATATTTCACTAGAGCCAAAGCAGCAATAGCATCCCTTTCCCAGCAAGACAAAATCAAAGAAACAATGAATGGTACTTAGAAAAATGAGCATAATCAAATCTAACTCGTCATCAGGGACTCTCCCCCCATTGAACCCAAAAGAACCCTCCCACTCCGAGGATGTGATAAATATGCTGCTGGAAAAAGTTACTGATTTTCAGGAAAAGGTCACAAAATCTGAAATGGCTAAAGAAACATCTGCTAAAGCAAGAAGGCCCCCTCCGCCTTTTCCATCTCTAAGTCACCATTGCCCAGACCATTTTACCATCTACCCCGCTATAACAATGCCACACCCTGCTAACCCAAGCACATCTTACCACACCCCACCATCACTCAACACTGTCCAAATTCCCAGAACCATCCACTCAGTACCATCATACCAAGTACCTCAGCCCACTCATACCCACGCTATCGTGCGTCCAAGCATCTTCTCTTTACCAGCAGCAAAAACTACACCAACAGCCAAAAAGCCACCCAATACACCCATTCATTTCTTTCCATACCCCTGTCATGCCAAGTGCGTTCTCCCCAGATCATCAAGAACTTGACCACTATGAGGCGATGGAAATGGCTAGGAGAGCCGAACAAGATAGGCGCTAGAAAGAAATAGAGCTCAAGGTGGCTAACATGCTGGAACAGTCCACAAGAGCCACCTGTAAGGTGACTGGATTGAGCTATGATGATCTATGTATCCATCCAAGTTTGGATCTACCCGAGGGCTCCAAAGTACCAAAATTTTAAATGTTCAATGGAACGAACAATCCCAAAGCCCATTTATGAGCTTTTTGCGACCAACTGGTCGGTGTTAGGAACAACCCAACATTCATTATGAGGCTATTGAGCCGAAGTCTGATCGGAGAAGCTTCCGAATGGGTCACCATGCAAGACACGAGTCGATGGGCCACATGGGAAGACATGGCGGCACCCTTTATGGAAAGATTTTGGTTCAACATTGAAATAGTGCCTGATCAATACTCTTGGAGAAGGTCAAGGAAAAGTCAAAAGAAAATTACCGTGAGTATGCATGTAGATGGAGGGAAGAAGCCGCCCTAGTACAACCACCAATGAGTGAAAAAGAACTCATATCTGTTTTTATCTGATCACAAGAAATGGACTTTTACGATCGAATGTTGTCAATGGTCGAGAGGCCATTATCTGAACTAGTAAAAATGGGGGAGGCCATAGAAGATAGTCTCAAGGTTTGAAGAATCATAAGTATGGCCGGCAAAGCTGCCGGAAAAAGCGCTGTGGGGCTCGCTAGAAAGAAAAAGGAGGACGTGGAAATCATTTCCCATACCCCTAGCCCAAAAATCCAAAAGAGCGAGGAACTATGAACTCCCATTGAAATCTATCAATCACCACCACCAAATGCCTATTTACCTACACCATACAACCATATTCCCGTTTATTACGCACAACCCACTTTTCAAACACCATTACCAAATTACCAAGCTCCACAAACAACCTTCTAAGCATCACCTTTGAACTATCAAGATCCATATTCAAATTACCAAACTCCTGCATCTGCCTACAGAGCCCCACAAAATAACCCACTAACAAATTACCAAAATCAACCACCGCCAAATGCTTACAATTTTCCATGTCCTAACTTTGAAAAGAAGTCTGCCCGCGTGTTCACCCCACTACTAGAAACACGAACTAAACTATTCGAGAGATTAAACACCGCAGGAATAATCCAAGTTGTCCCACCAAATGCTATCAATCCCGAAAATAGATTCTTCCGAATGGATCAAACATGTACCTACCATTCTAGGGGAAGCGGACACAACACCGAAGACTGCATCATTTGAAGCATAAGATACAATATTTTATTCACAAGAAATAAATCATTCTTCAGATTGCCACGCAAAATGTAAACACCAGTCCCCTGCCCAAGCATGGCAACAATACAATCCACATGATCGAAAGGGAGGAAGATTTGGCCATATGCAAGGCTGTGATATGAGATCCAGTCCAATACTTAGAGTAAACAGTGGCATCGCTGACAATACAAGAGCACCCACGATTCAAGGTGCTAATCCCCGCGCCAATCATAGCTCATGTATCTCAAAAAGTGATAATCGCACCAAGGAAAGAATTTGTTTCGCTAGTGGCAGTTTCCCATAGGATGACACAATCTGGGAGATGTTATACTCCTGAAGAATTGGCCCAGGAAGCGCCAAGGAAAGAGTGGAATCAAAAGAGAACCATTACTGAGGGCGAGGCCGAAAACTTCTGGAGTCTGTTGACACCTAATTTTGGCTCGATGAGCTTAAAATTAACGTTTTGGGGGATCCTGATTTGTAAAAGAGCATGAAATAGCATTTTTTACACATTTTACATTTTTCAAAAATTTATCAATAATTATCCTTATTTTAGGAATTTAATCAATTCATGGTAATTTTTAAGAATCATTATTTTTGCGCACGTACAAAGTAATACTATGATTTTTGTGCAATTAATAATCGTTTCATAATTTTATAGCCAGTACATTTTGATATCTTATACATTAATACCTAGGTTTTATTTATATGCCTACATATTTTAGTACAGTCTGTCAGTGCACAGAAAAATCGGAGCAATTAATCTTAAATGCAGAGAAAGAATTTGATCAATTCAAGGTCTTGTCACCTTTTAAAAAGGTGACATTTGAAGTGATGGGTTGGGTTCTTCGTCTATTGGTTAATACATCTTTACACATTTGATAAAAGAGATAAATGAGACAAGGGGGTACATTCTTTTATTCTTTGGACAAAACAAGGGGCCATTTTGTATTATAAAACAAAAGAGAGGGGTTAATTTATTTTCATCTTCTACACACACAACACAAAAAAAATTCATATTTACTCCTCTTCAAAACCTAATATATTATTTCTCTTCTCTTTTTCCTCTTAACAAAACCGCCGCCGACCGTCCACACTGGAGCTCTGAGCTCCGGTGAACTCCGACCAAACCTCTACCACCACTGCTCCATCTCCACAACACCAAGGCAACTCATCCTTCTGCTTCTTCTTTGCCTACTTTGACACAACCGAGACAATTTTGGAGCTCCGGCCTCAAACCAAAGCAGTCACAGCCTTTTGCTTCCCCACCCCGCTTTGCTCTTTCTTCTCCCTCAACATTTTCTCACCACTGACCCAGTGCTACCATCGTCTGACTGGACAGAATCCGACCACACCTCCATGCCGAACAACACCAAATAGCCCCTTCCTCGTTCTCTGAGATTCACCACCACAAACAAGTTCATCTCATTCTCTCCCAAAAAACGCAGCCTGTCTCCATCCCTGTTGGAGCTTCGGCTAGCCAATATCACCATTTCACACCACCAGAGCTCCACCATGAAACCACCAGTCAAACGCCCTTCTCCCTCTTCCCCTCTATTTCATTGTTGTCTCACCGGAAAACACCATTGCTAACAACATATTGAGCTCTGTTTTTCTTCTTTACTGATCCCGTTCATTTTAATTCTGTTTTAACTGTTAAAATTGTTGTTTAGTATTAATTAGGCTGAAGTGTACATTTTTTGTTGGGATTGATCATTGCTTCTCTACTTCTGTCCAGAAATTGCAAATCTGTCGAACCTCACTGTTTCGCTTTCCTCTCCAATGACATTGCTCTGTTTTTTGCTCGTACTTCGTTGCTCTTGCTGCGGTTGGACTGTTTCTTAGAATTTTCCAATGATGTAAGAATTTTCTGGCCAACTGCTAATGATTTTTGTTATTCTTGCTACTGTTACATTGCTATTCAGATTATTTTTTGCTAATTATGTATTGGTTTTGAACACGAAAAATACTACTTCGGTTGTTAATGGTATTGTGTTTAATCTTTCTCGGCTGACTCGCTACCATCGCTACTATTGTTGGCACTTTCACCCCTCGTATATTTTATTTAAACTAATTCAGGAAAATACTACACCCAAATGGCTGATGAAGAAATTTCCGTCGATTTCCAAGGCCTCCCTGTACAAAGGTCGGGTTTTTATTTTAAGTTTATTTATTATTTTTTTAATTCATTCGATAGTTAATTATTTTCTTACTTACATTTTTACGAAGTGTTTATACAGGTACCGGGAGATACATCCCGAATACGACCCTCAGAAGGAACCCAAGGAGCTTCATTGAATCACTATTTATATTTACTTTCAAAGTTTTTTAAAATTATACAAAGCAAAAACGCGCAGTATAGTGGATACTTTATTTGCCGGGCATGGATATTTATGAACTTGTCCCCTTACATGTTTAATTTAAAGTTTGTCGTACGTTTAGGAAAGACTTAGGCCGTAAATGCCTTCATAAGTGGATTAAATTGACTTGGTAAAGTACTTGGCTAATTAATTCACACATTTGGTGTTTAGACAAAATCATTAGTCCATCCTTTATTTCAAAAACATTTTCCCCTTTCTTTACTAATATTCTTTTTGTACATTTATCCTTAGCATTAAATACTTAGCACTTTTAAAAAATAATTCTCTCATAAATATTCTATAACTGGTTTCTTGTCAAAATATTCTTTTTCATTCTTTAATTATTATTTAAAACAAAATCATTCTTTTACGTGATGAAAAATAGAAGTACATTTACTTTGTCTCTTTTCAAGCTCTTTATTAACACACTTCTTCACGACATAGATTTTGTACTCTTTCATATACATATTTTATGTTCTTTATTTGTACACTAATATACATTTCTTACATACATTCTTTCTATACATAGAAGTACATTATTTATATAGTTGGTATACATACTTTACATATCCTATTATACTTTTGTCATACATTCTTTAATTTATATAGTTGTATACGTTATTTACACTAATTGATATACCTTTTGTATTATCATATATACAATCCTTTTATTAACAGATATACTTTTATACTTACGAGGTACATTTTTTACACTCCTTTGTACATTCCTGTCGCTATACATTCTCTATAAATACTCTATACTTGATATACATACATTTTTATACATTTTTATACTTAGCATATTATCACCTAGTGTAGCTTTTCATGAAATCACAACATTTTGAAAACAAGTAATAATAATGATAAACAAATAGATAATCCCCCCTCTAGTGTTCAGTTAAACTAAGTTTAAGGACTGTCTTCAGATAGGCTCTGAGGGATGCTTAAAACCTTCCCCTCAAGGTAAATAAAACCCTTATGTAGAATCTCATAGGTTTCGTAGATTATAAACAGAGTAGATACACAAATGCATATGGATTTCCTGATTTACCTTAAAATTAGATGGCAACTCTTAACTCTTTTAAACCAGTTAGAAGAACCAGGAAGTTGCAAATTATCTTGGACCCATTCAAAATAGAGCGTAACAACATCGAATGCAGCCCAAAGAATATTCCATTGTGGAACATCTCAAGAAGACTCCAGCCCAGCTATTTGTGCTAGCACTACTACTAAGTTCACCTCAACACCCTCTAGCCCTAATGAAGGTACTAGACGAAGCCCATATTCTCGTAGGGACAAGCAGTGAAAACCTGGCCGAAATGGTCTTGCATATCATGGGTGAACACCGGATCTCCTTCACTATTGAAGAACCCAGGGAAGGCACAACGTAGACAAAGCGCTACATATCACCGTGACGTGCCGGAACAAAGTAGTAACACGGGTCTTAGTTGACAGTGGGGTTGGCCTTAATATTCGCCTCGAATCCACTCTTAGCCCATTGGGCTATGATCTAGGAAAGATCCACCAAAGCCGCACGAACGTAAGGGCATTTGTTGGAGCTTAATGTGACCTATCGGGGAGGTTGACCTTTGTATCAAGATAGGGCCAGCTAAGTTCATCGTCGATTTTCAAGTCATGGAAATTGCTGCTAACTACAACCTGCTGTTAGAAAGACCATGGATACACATAGTGGGAGCCATACCATCCTCGCTGCACGGGGCAGTAAAGTTCGTAAAGGATGGCCACGTAGTCATAACTATCCAAAAATATCAGTGCTAGTCATCGAAGAAACTCCCAAAAGGACGGATTTCCACATAGTGGAATTCGTGGGGGATGCCTAAAAAGAAGATTTCACACATATACCCATGCCATCAGTCTACAAAATGATCGCTACCACTATTCTCCAAAACGGTTTCAAACCCGGACGAGGTCTCGGGAGAGATCTACACGGCATCACAGAGCCAGTCCCCATTCCGCAAGACAATATCTTCTTCGGGTTAGGGTATGCTCCCAATGATGATGAGATTGCCGAAGCCAACAGAAAGAAGAAAGGGGTCGCAAAGTTGTGCAAGCCAATTCCAAACTTGTACCAATCACTCCTAGTGAGGATGTCCATGCCGAATGATGGAAGCACAGAAGAAGGGTTAGGGATGCTATTTTGAGAGAGGGATTGTTTAGTGGTGTTGGAAGTAGGGGTAGGCGTTCAGTTCTTCGGTCCGGTTTTATCGAACTTCGGTTCGGCTATTTCGGTTTCGATTTTTTGAAGATGGACACCGAACATCGAACCAAACTAGTTCGGTTCGATTCTTTCGGTTTCGGTTTTTTGAAGTTTGGTTCGGTTTGGTTTCGGTTTTTTCAATTCGGTTTTTTTGATATGATATTAGAAGCGATTCCATTTACACTAATTCATATTCTCAAAAGCACAAAACATAAAACTGACAATTTAAAATCAAAATCAAACAAACAGGATACACAAGAATAGAAAACCATAACAATAATATATGATTACTAGGTGTTATATACATACAGTAAGAATAATTAAGAAAACACATAAAGGACATACATTAATCCGAAAGACACATCCTAGTCACATTTCTTTGTTAAAGATATTTGATTTTCTCAATTGAAGTGGAAAATTAAGGATACAAAAGCAAAAGAGGGCTTGCTACAATTGGGTTTTTTTTGGCTTAAACTTAATGGGCGTGGACTATTTTAAATTTTTTGGGTAATGTATTAAATTTCGGTTTAAATTTCGGTTCTTCGGTTCAGTTTCGTCAAAGTTCGGTTCGGCTATTTCGGTTTCGATTTTTTGAAGGTGGACACCGAACACCGAACCAAACTAGTTCGGTTCGGTTTTTCGATTTTCAGTATTTATGCCCAGCCCTAGTTGGAAGACTGCACTGAAGCACCCACTATCCGCGATACTGATCTGGACGAGCAACTATCCAACAGGACCTCTACCCCACTCTTGGCTCTTTAGTAGAGAAACGATGAATTATGCTTTAAAATCGGCGAGAATCAGTCGAGGATCGATTACTCACCATTTTCTCTTTCATTTACCTCGTAATGTTTTTAAAAATGGAAATGACTCGATGCTGATCCAAGCCAGGACCACAGTTTGTATTTCTTTTAGTCAAAATTAATGAAACCTCGAGTTATGATAACCTTTCTTTTATTTACTTTTGCATATGTTTCATACTAACCTCACTTTGCCTTTATTTTTTAGTAATAAAAATAATTAAAAAAAAACCTTAAATGTCATGACATGTTGCAAAACGAATGAGGCAATTGACATAGGAGAATAGAAATTCGAGGAGTACGACGAAAAGACAATGTTGCCTGAGGGTCTCATAGAGGAAGTAGAGTAGTTTGAGAATGAGCAAAAGCCGAACCTAGATGATACTGAAGCAATCAATCTAGGAGATGAGGAAATGATCAAGAAGACTATGATAAGTGCATATTTGGAAGCACATCTAAAGAAGAGCTAATAATCCCACTGAGAGAGTATGTGGATATTTTCGCATGGTCATATGTTGACATGCCGGGATTAAGTACCAGCATAGTAGCTCACCAATTACCCATCAATGCGGGTTTTACGCCTGTCAAGCAGAAAACCAGGTAATTTAAGCCAGATCATAGCATCCACATCAAGGATGAAGTGGAAAAACAGATTATGTCTGGAGCAGTTGAAGTGGCTTCATACCCAACATGATTGGCCAACATAGTGCCGGTACCCAAGAAAGATGGGGAAATCAGAATACATGTGGACTACCGAGATCTCAATCCATCCAAGCCCAAGGACAACTTCCCACTCCCAAACATCCATGTACACTTTGATAACTAGGCAAAACACGAGTTACAATTATTCGTGGATTGCTTCACAGGATATCATCAAATTTTGATGAGTGACGAGGATGTAGAAAAGACAGCCTTCATCACTCTATGGGGAGTGTATCACTATAGAGTTATGTCGTTTGGCCTCAAGAATGTCGGCGCTACTTTCATGAGGGTTATGACCACCATATTCCATGACATGATCCACAAGAAATTGAAGTATACATGGACAATGTCTTCATAAAGTCGAGCGAAAGCTCAGAGCACACATTTTCAGAAGTTCTTCGACAGACTCTAGAAATTCAACTTGAGGCTAAATCCGGCCAAATGTGCATTCAGAGTACCTGCCGAAAAACTGTTGGGATTCATAGTCAGCTGGAGGGGCATCGAGTTAGATCTATCAAAGATCAAAGCCATTCTAGAGCTACCACCTCTAAAGACTAAGAAAGAGGTAATGAGTTTCCTGGGAAGGCTAAACTACATCAGATGATTCATAGCCCAGCCCACCATCATTATGCAACTAATACTCAAGCTGCTAAAAAAGGATGCACCGACAAAATGGACATAAGTGTGTCAAAAAGCATTCGACATCACCAATAAATACTTGTCCAATCCACCAGTTTTGGTACCTCCTAGGCCTGGGAGCCCATTGTTGCTAAACTTTTCGCTATCAGATAATGCTTTCGGATGCGTGTTAAGAAAACACGACAAGACAAGCAAAAAAGAGCGTGCAATTTACTACTTGAGCAAGAAGTTCACCGCCTGCGAGGCAAGGTACACGTTGGTGGAAAAGACATGTTGTGCTTTAACATGGGTAGCTCAGAAGCTGAGACACTACCAGTAATCATACACAACTCACCTCATATCCAAGATGGATCCCTTGAAGTACATCTTTTGCCAACCCATGCCTATAGGGAAATTGGCAAAGTGGCAAATGCTATTGAGCAAATTCTACATCGTATACATCGCACAAAAGACCATCAAAGGACAAGTATTGGCCGACTTACTAGCTGAAATCCCGGTTGGTGACGATTCGAGCAACTTCAAATCCACTTCCCAGCTGAGGGAGTATTGACGATAGAAGAAGATATAGCCGAACCCTATGCAGGATGAAGATCTTTCTTCAGTAGTGCGGTTAATTACAAGGGTTCAGGAATCAGCTATCTTGGTATCAGAAACAGGACACCATTACCCGAAGGCTGCAAAACTCAAATTCTGATGCACCAACAACATAACAGAGTATGAGGCCTACATTCTGGGCATCAAAATTGCTTGGGATGTGGAAATCTAAGAACTATTGGTCATAGGTGATTTAGACCTGCTGATCTACCAAGTACAAGGAGAATGGGCTATAAGAATGCTAAGATCTTGCAGTATGTGAATCTCGCTCAGAAATTGTGTAAGAAGTTCGAGAAGATCAATTTCAAGCATATGCCCAGGGCTCAAAATGCTTTCGGTGACGCTCTTGCTACAATAGCGCCCATGATAGAACATCCTGAAAGCAGTCACATTGACCCACTGGAAATAAGTTTAAAAGAAGAGCACGCTTATTGTTCCCATGTGGAAGCAGAGCCTGATGGCAAACCATGGTATATTGAACTAAAAGCATATTTGGAAAAGGGAAAATATCTCGAGAACACCTCGAGCAATCAGAAGAAAACCATCCGAAGAATGCCCAATGGGTTCTTCCTGAACAAGAAGATCCTTTAAAAAAGAATGCTAGATCTAGGATTACTCAGATGTGTAGACGCCACCGAAGCCGAGAAGTTATTAGAAGAAGTGTACGCTGGAACCTGTGGAGCCCACATAAACGGGTTCGTCCTAGCCAAGAAATTCCTCTGAACTGGTTATTACTGGATGATGATGGAAAGCGATTGCTGTAAATTTGTACAAAATTGTCATCAATGCCAAATCCATGGAGATCTGATTCGAGTTTCGCCAAACAAACTCAACGTTATTAGCTCACCTTGGCCATTCGTGGCTTGGGGCATGGATATCATTAGACCCATTGAGCCTGCAGCGTCAAATGGACACCGATTCATTCTGGTAGCCATTAGATAACTTCACCACGTGGGCAGAAGCTTCATCGTACAAATCAGTAACAAAGAAGGTGGTAGCTGACTTCGTGCGAAACAACATCATATGCCGTTTTGGCATACCCGAGTACTCAAGCGAGTGTTTCCACACCAAGACGAGTACAAAGGAAAGTTTGCACCTAATTGGCAAGGGCCATACATAGTCCGCAAGGTACTTTCCATGGGAGCGGTGATACTAGCATAAATGGACGGCCAAGAGTGGCCCAAGGCAATCAACTCATATGCAATCAAGTGGTACTACGCGTGAAGACACGTTTTCCAGTTGTATTAGTTATTTTATTTACTTGTAATAGTTACTTCTTTGCTTGTAATTGCTTTGTAATAGACAGGAAAAAACCAAATGATTTCTTATAATATGACCTACACAATGATTTGACTTCCCCATAGTGGGATACGTAGGCAGTCCATTTGGGACTCGATCATATTATTAGTAAAAACCAAAACTCAATTATTTTATTCTGAACTACGTTCGACCTGATCCCTGCTGCGATAGAATACGTAGGCATTTTTTAGCTCGGTCGTACCAAACTAAAAACCCGAGAAACCCCTAGGAAGCCATAGAGATAAGATTTCGAAGTGAAGTCAAAATTGGCACAAGAATTTTCCACACATACCCAACTGGGGTAGAATTTTTGAGAGGTTCAACAAGTCCAACCTAAGAGTCAGACAATCCAGCATCTCAAACTGGGGTAGAAATTTTGAGATTTTGAAATTTTCTCAAAATTTCTACCCTCAACAGTTCACACCTAAAAGACAATCGATTTGAAACCCTAAACTAGGGCAGAAATTTTGAGAGGGTCTCAAAATTTCTTACATCAAAATTCAACGCGAGAGTTCGCCGAAGTGAGTTTTAAACTAAGGCAGAATTTTTGAGAAGGTCTGAAAAATTCCACACAAGGGAGTTGCAGCTTTAACCACCAGACGCGGCAAAGGGCAGAAGAGTCCTCATTTAAATGTACGTGTCATGACAACTAATTTAGACAGTTTTAAAAGCTTACATTTTTCTTTTATGAACGAAATTACGAAAAACTTTTGATTAACAATTATATATTGCTTTAAGATAAATTCATCTTTTCAAACTACGCAACCTAAGAGGACCAGACCCAAGAAAGCAGACCAAGCCAATGAAGCCAGGACGCGATCGAAGAGAACAACGCGGATCAATTTTACAGGAAACTAACATTTTTATGATCCAAGTCTCCAGTGTCATCAGAAGGACGACCATTTATTTAACTTTATTGTTCATAACAGGAAAAGGCGGCGTATCAGAGGAAGATCTGGACTACAACAAGTCAAGGAAGCTATAAAAGGACTATCAAACCGCTAAGAGGGCCATCCGCCAAGCCATACTATTGAGAGGGCCATACTGTCGAGAGGGGCATCTGTCGAGAGGACCATCCACCGAGAGGGCCATACTGCCAAGAGAGCCATATGCCGAGAGGGCCATACTGCCGAGAGGGCCATCCACCAAAAGGGCCATACTGCCAAAAGGGCCATATCGCCAAGAGGATCATACTGCCAAGAGGGCCATATTTCTAAGAGGGCTATGTAGCCAAAAGGGCCATACTGCCAAGAGAGACATACCGCCAAGAGGGTCATACCGCCAAAAGGGCCATACCACCAAAAGGGCCACATAACTTGCTGAGAGGGCTATTCATACAAGTTGCCAAAGGGCCATTCAGTACAAACTGTCGAGAGGGCCATTCTATGCTAGTAAAGATCGGGGGAGGTTCAACAAAGCAAACAATATCGAGAGATTCACTTATTGTCAATAGAGCAGCCAAGAGGGCCGTCAGAAACCACGCAAGGTGGTAAAGCAGAGACGCAGGGCCAAGATGGTCATTCACATTTAAGTAGTGCCAAGAGAGCCCACTTGTAAAACCTAGAAAGTATATGCAAAAACCATATAAGAATAGTACCAGCAGAATAAGACCAAGAGGTCAACCACAACGTTATCCCAGCAAATGGAGAAATGTTAGCAGCCACTAAGGAAAGGAGCCGGCTGATCAAACAAGATCTATACACATGCGGAGCAAACGCTGATTTGTTTCTTACGTAGCCGGTTGAGATAGGGTAACCATGAGGGTCAAGATCTTTGGCTAGGAATTGGAATATCACTCCACCCCGTGCGCAGCCGCACAAATTTGCTTTTATTTGCTTGAATTATTTGTTCTCTTTTCAAAGTTATCGCAACCGGTCAGGCACACACCGGGAAATACACTAAGTCATTCCCGCATAGGGGATACCCTTTTTCTCCTATCAAGTCAAACTACAAGTGACTTGATTCCCTCAACCAGAGATATGTAGGTGGACTCAATGCCTGTCACGACCCATTTCGACAAAGTCGTGCGGGCACTTACCTTTCTCACCTCGGTAAGTGAACCCTCTACCCATCAATAAGTAAGGACATAAATAAATAAATAAATAAATCAATCAAGCGGAAAAGAATAATTACGTAAGTCTCACAATAATATATAATAGAAATAGTGTGGAAATAAGGAAAATACCCCCAGGCTCTGGTCTAATCCATACAAGAGCATCTACGAGAGAATTATACAAGTCTGGAATTTAAAAATACATCAAATCTGTCTATGTCTCGGAATAAAAATAGCAAGACATAATAATAATAGGAGTCTTCAAGGCAACAGATGACTCGTGCTCACCCTGGAAACTCCATGCTAAGCTGATGGCGACTATCAGCCACGGGAGGCGGACGAAGACTCAACCTGGAACTCTGCATTCATAAAAGAATGCAGCAAGGGCAGATCAGTACAAAAACCACAGTACTAGTAGGTATCATAGGCTGACTAAGTATAGCTAATATAATTTAGACAATAAAGTAAGATAGGCAGATAAATCAACAAGTATAAGTCAAACATAATCAGAACCAAGTACACGTCATCGCCTAAGTAAAGTACCTAAACCCAAATATGCCAAGTCTCAATAGATCCAATCTGAAACCAAAATCATAAGTAAAGCACCAAAAAACCTCAATATAAGCCATGATGCAATGCCATGTAACAATGTGTGAATGCAAATATAATGCCATGCAATGCTGTGCACACATGTACTCCAGACGGAATACCTTCACGCCTCGGTAGCATAACCCAAGGTGACTCGCGAAGTCTAAGTGCCACTCGTCCCGGATCTTTGCCCAACAGATAGACTAGACCCCGGATCTTTGCCCACGGGGGGTTCTCACCTGCACTACCCTGGGTGACCCGCGGAGTCCATGCACTCACTCAATCTACGATTTCGGGACTAACATCGGATATCGAACTCACACATCACTCTCATTTAAAAATCAAGCCCAGCTCATCACAATGTTTCATCAAGTACCAACAGTGTATCAACAGTATATCATGAAGAATGAGAATGCGTGCAATATATGTGTCAATATCAATAATCACATCAATATCTCAAGTACTAACATGGGTACGCCAATAATATCATGATAGACTACACAAGTCATATGGAACTCTATCCTCATATCAACATCAATGATCAGATCAATATCACAAGTACCAACATGGGTACGCCAACAATATCATGAAAGACTACACAAGTCATACGGTACTACTATACCACAATCAAAATGGAACAACAGTTCTCAATATCTACTAATAACACGTGGCATCAAGCCAACACAATAGAACAATCACGTCACAACACAACGGGGTGGCTATCCCCAATCACACAACAGGGCCCAACCTAACGCAATATCTAACCCAACTTTATACTCGAAGGTTTACATGCTTTCTCCAACAATATAATCTAAATATATGCTTCGCTATACGAAGTCTCACCAAGGGTAAGCCATAACCTACCTGGATGGCCGAACAGCAAACACGAATAATTACTCCTTCGCTTTCCCCTTCCGCTGAGCCTCAAGATCACATAAGTCTATGCATATCCGAAATCTAGATTAGAAATCAGGAAGAATGATACCTATATTGCTACCATTCAAACAAGGTCAAAACCAACCCAAGAATTTGGGAAAACGGGGCAGACAAGGACAAAACGGGAAACTCGGGAGTAAAATATCAAATTAAGCACTAGGTGATCAAAACCCAACAACTAATTGCTAAATTAACTCAAGGATTCACCTAATTTCGAATTTCAAGCAACACCCCTAATTTTGGATATAAACCCTAACTCTTTCACTCAAGGATTCAACAGTAATAATGGAAGATATATGATTAATAACCCTAGATACATCATAATCTAACATAAACTCACTCAAATTCATCATTAATAGGCCTAGATAGAAATCCATCAAAACCCACTTTAAATCTTCCATTACTAAGGGACTAACAAGGAAATAGGAATTCTAAGATGATTAGGAACAAGGAATTGGTAAATAGATTAGCAAGACTCACCTCCAAAAATTTTCTCCAAGAACCTTTTAAAGCGGTCCCCAAGAGCTCAATTTTCGTAATGGTGATAACTGATAGACTAAGGGATTTTTAATATACACTTAATGAAATAACAGGACTGATCCCACCACGGCAGCATCGAGACCGCCACGGCGTCACCACCCCTGCGTCCTCTCAGACCACCGGGACGGTATGGACAACCTAAAATAGGTCGCCCCAGCGACAAACCCACCACTGGTGCCGCTGGGACGGTACTGGTGCTGCCAATGGCAGACACCAGATACCAAATTCCCAAATATTTTTCTAAGTCTCAACCGAAATCCCGAACCATTCCCGAGTTCATCTGCTCATAAACCACATACGCAGACCCGCATAAAAACACGCTACGAATGCACTCGTGGCCTCAAAAATTCAAACGGAGGTCTCGTTGACCGACTCAACCCCCGATACCTCATTACCAACTTCCTAACCCAAGTCCCAAAATGCATCCGAGTGCATTAGGAATCAAATCAGATATACATACAAGTTCTAAACGACCATCCGGACATCTTGGAATAGATGAATTTTCAAAAAAATGTTCATTTACCTAAAAGTTAACTTTGAGTCAACTCTTTTTCGCTTAAAGCTCAAGTTTCACAAAAAATCACCCGAATCAAATCAAGACACCCCGAGAAGCATGTCAACGGTCCCCTTGGATCAGAAATGAGCTTACCAAGCTTAAAAGAGGCGAAAATTTTGAAAAGACTATAATGACCAAATGGGTCGTTACATCAGATACCAATTGAACCATCGCTCGTCCTCAAGCGAAGAAGAGAAAGGAGCGGAGAAATACCTGAATTAGTGAACAACTAGGGTATCGGCTACGCATGTCGGACTCGATCTCCCAAGTAGCCTCCTCAAGAGGACGGTGCTTCCATTGCACCTTCACAAAAGCAATCTCCTTCGACCTCAACTTTTGAACCTGTCTATCAGAGATCGCAATAGGCTCCTTCTCATAGGTCAAATTCACATCAAGTAATATCGAATCCAACGAACAATGTAAGTATCGTCGGCGTGGTACTTATTCAGCATAGAAACATGAAAAATCGGATGAACTCGCCCCAAGCCTGGCGGCAAAGATAACTCATAAGCAATATCGCCCATACGGTCAACAATCTCAAATGGGCCAATATACCTGGGGCTCAACTTGCCCCTCTTCCCAAACCTCATAACACCCTTCATGGGTGAAACCTTCAATAAAACCTGGTCACCAACAGCAAACTCTAAATCTCGAACCATCCGGTCTACATACATCTTCTGTTGACTCTGAGCTGCCAAAAGCTTGGCCTGAATAACTCTCACTCAATCAAAGGACTCTCTTAACAGATCTGTACTCCAAGGTTGAGCCTCGAACCCATCAAACTAGCCAACCGGAGATCTACATATCCTACCATATAAAGCCTCAAAAGGCTCCATGCCAATACTCGAACGATAATTGTTATTGTACGCAAACTCTACCAATGGTAGGCGCTGATCCCAATGACCACCAAAATCAATAACACACGCTCTTAATATATCCTCGAGCACCTGAATGGTCCGCTCGAACTGGCCATCTGTCTGGGAATGAAAAGCTGTACTGAGATCCAATCGAGTGCCCAACTCCTCATGAAAGCCCCTCTAGAATAAGGAAGTGAAGATAGTAACCCAATCGGATGCGACAGAAATAGGAACCCTATGCAATCTCATAATATCCCGAATGTAAGACTTGGCTAACTTCTCCGCGGTATAGTAAACCTGAACTGGAACAAAGTGAGCGGACTTAGTCAACCGATCAACTATCACCCAAATAGAATCAAACTTTCCTAGGGTCTTCGTAAGACCCACAACAAAATCCATGGTAATCCTCTCCCACTTCCACTCGAGAATGGGTATCCTATGAAGCACACCGCCGGGTCGCTGGTGCTCATATTTTACCTGCTAATAATTCCCACACTTAGCCACAAAATCAACTATATCTCTCTTCATCCGACTCCACCAATAATGTTACCTCAAATCACGATACATCTTAGTCGCCCCGGGATGAATGGAATAGCGTGAGCTATGAGCCTCAGACAAGATCAACTGAATCAAATCACCAATACAAGGAACGCACATGCGCCCCTTAATCCTCAAAATGCCCTCAGAATCAATCACGGCCTCCTTGGCCTCACCCCTCAAAACTCTATCTCGAAGCTTGCATAACTGAGCATCCTCAAACTGATGAGTCCTAATCCGATCCAATAAGGATTACCTCACCTTTACACAAGCTAAAATCCTGCCTGGGGCTGAAATATCAAGGCGAACGAAACTTTTGGCTAGAGTCTGAACCTCCATAGCCAACGAAATCTCGGAAACAATCAAATGAGCTAAACTCCCCATACTTACTGCCTTGCGACTCAATGCATCAGCCACCACATTGGCTTTCCCGGGATGATAAAGAATAGAGATGTCATAGTCCTTCAGGAGCTCCATCCATCGACGCTGCCTGGAATTAAGATCTCTCTGGGTAAACACATGCTGAAGACTACGGTGATTGGTGAAAATCTCACAATGGACACCGTACAAACAATGCCTCCAAATATTCAAAGCAAAGACCACCGCCAATAACTCCAAATCATGGGTAGGGTAATTCTTCTCATGAATCTTCAGCTGACGGGAGGCATAAGCTATCACTCTACCCTCCTACATTAACACATCACCCAAACCCACACGAGAGGCATCACAATAGACCGTGAAATCCTTACCCTCTATGGGTAATTCTAAGATCAGAGTTGAAGTCAAAAGAAGCTTCAGCTTTTGAAAGCTCTCCTCACACTGATCGGACCACTAAAAGGGAACATCCTTCTGAGTCAATCTGGTCAAAGATGAAGCAATAGCAGCAAAACCCTTTACAAAGCGACGGTAATAACTGGCCAAACCCACAAAACTATGAACATCAGTAACAGTAACGGGCCTCGCCCAACCCCCTGCAGCCTCAATCTTCTCTGGATCAGTGGCCCAAGAATGCCACAGACTCCAACCAGAACTCACACTTAGAAAACTTAGCAAATAGGTTGTGCTTCTTCAACAACCCAAGAACAGTACGAAGATAGCTCTTATGCTTCTCTCTACTCTTACATACACTAGGATATCATTAATAAGCACAATCACAAAGGAATCAAGGAATGGCCTAAATATGCCATTCATCAAAGTCATAAATGCAGCCGGGGCATTGGTAAGCCCAAAAGATATCACTAGAAACTCAAAGTGGCCATATCTCGTTCGAAAGGATGTCTTCAGATTAACCTCTGCCCTGATCTTCAACTAGTTGTATCCTGAACGCAAGTCAATCATCGAAAACACTGAAGCACCCTGAAGCTAGTCAACCACATCATCAATACGAGGCATAGAGTACTTGTTCCGAATAGTAACCTTGTTCAGCTGGCAATAATCAATGCACATCCTCATTGTCCCATCTTTCTTCTTCACAAATAACACAGGAGCACCCCAAAGGGAGACACTCGGTCTAATGAACCCCTTGCTCAATAAATCCTGTAACTGCTCCTTAAGCTCTCTCAACTTGTTAGGTACCATCCGATATGGCGAAAAATAAATAGGGCGAGTGCCCGGATCCAAATCAATACAGAAATCAATGTCACGATTGGGTGGAATACCAGGCAGATCCGACGAGAATACCTCCGCGAACTCGCTCATAATAGGAATAGACTCAAGGGGTGGAGATGCAATAGTCGTGTCTCACACATGAGCCAAATAGGCTAAACACCCCTTATAGACTAACTTTTTCTCCTGAAGGAAGGAAATGATCTTCTTCGGAGCGGGACTAGGAGCACCCCTCCACTCAAGCCTAGGAATGCCCGGCATAGCCAAAATGACTGTCTTAGAGTGACAGTCCAATATCGAGTGATAAGGAGAGAGCTAAGACATCCCCAATATAACACCAAAGTCCACCATATCGAGAATCATCAAATCTACACAAGTGTCATACCCTATAAAAGTAACAAAACAAAACCGGTAAACTCGATCAACAATCACAGAATCTCCAACCGGAGTAGAAAAATGAACAGGTATATCTATGCTATCAGAAAGCAAATCCCAACCAATGGCATGATATGCAGATACATACGAATAGATGGATCCAAGATCAAATAACACAGATGCTGCTCTACGATGGATAGAAATGGTACCTGCAATAACAGCATCTGAGGCCTCTGCCTCGAGCCTAACTGAAAATGAGTAACAACGGGCTCCACCACGTCTAGTCTAAGATCCCCCTTTTACACTCTGGGACCCACCTCTAGCTGCTTAGGATCCACCTCTGGAACTCTGAGAACCATCGCGGCCTAACTGAGCGCCGCCCCTCTGAGAAGGACCACCTCGACCACCAGATGATGTCGGAGTCCTCTGCGGCTAATAATCCCATCTGGGTCGGGAACACCTCCTAGCAATATGTCCAACCTCTCCATAAGAAAAACATATCAGATGGGACGAAGGCTAATAAACTGAAGCTAAGGACCTGGATGAAACAACCTTATCTACTGGTCTAGAAAACAAACTCTCAGGAGCTCTCTGTTTGGGCGGCTCACTGGAAGTAGCCTGTAAAGCTTAGTGCACAAAGCAGCCAAAATATGCCCTCGAACTAGAACCACCATAACTCCCAGTCTGATGCGGTCTCTTGTCACCACCACCTCTAAATGCACGGGCCTTAGCGGCCTCAACCAAAGAAGTATGCTCGACGATGGACTAGAAGGAAGCCCTCATGGCCTCCATCTAAAGGTAAGGAATATGAAGAGGACCGACCAACCTGCTAATAAAACGCATAATCCTGTCAGGCTCAGTAGGGATCAAAGGGGTGGAATAACGGGCCAGATACAGATAACGAGTCACATAGGCCTCCACAGTCATACCCCTCTGCTGTAGATGTAGAAACTCCTCGCTACGCGCCTATCTCAAAGATCGGGGTACATACTTCTCAAGGAAGGCCCAATAGAACTTAGTCCAAGTCAGGGGAGGGATACCCTCAGGTCTGCAAGTAAATAATTACCTTCACCAAGTCTTTGCGTTGCCGCGAAACTGGTAGGACACATAGTCAACTCCATGGGTCTCCATGATCCCCATCCTATGTTGTAGCTCGTGTATATCCAGAATAAACTCTTAAGCATCCACTGAAAAAGTACCAAAAAACCTCGGCGGCTCTAACTTCCTGAACCTCCCAATAAGATCCTGATCAGAGACGGTCATAATAGCACCCTCCATGGGCCTAAGATCATCAGTAGGTGTGGGTACCGCATCAATACAGGGAGCCATCCCTGCAGCGGGGTGTGCTACCCGAGTAGGTTGCTGCTCAGGGGTTTGCGCCCCAACTCTGGTCTGTGAACCTCCGCCAGGAGTTGTAACACCAACGGCAGCCTGATGGGCATCTAGATGAAGTAAGACTCTGGACATAGTATCATGCATAGCTTGATCAGAAGTAACCTCGGGCTGTGTCCGTGCTGGGGCCACATTCTCTGCGGTCAAGTCTCGATCCCGCTAATCCTCAGGCTTCGGAGACGGAGATCTCTCGTGCAGCTATCCTACCGTGGGAGCCCTGCCCCTGGCCGGAGCAGCCCCATGGCCTCTAGCTCTGTCGCGTACTCGGGTTATCGCTCGCCCTTGAGTTCCAGCCGTAGCTGCGGGCTCTAGCGCCTAACCTCGGGCTATAGTAGCTCGATTCCTCACCATCTGTGAGAGAAGAGATAAGAGTCAGATACCAATTTGATCATTCAAGATAACAATTAGAATAAAGTAGCACGAAAGAATGAAAGAAAGTGAGATTTTCTAAATGTCCTATAACCTCTCGTAGATAAGTATGGAGCTCATCGTACCGATCTATGACTCTACTAGACACACTCTTGTATTATAGACCAGGTAACCTAGAGCTCTGATACCAACTTGCCACGATCCATTTCGACTAAGTCGTGCGGGCACTTACCTTTTCCACCTTAGTAAGTGAACTCTCAACCCATCGATAAATAAGGAAATAAATAAATAAATCAATCAAGCGGAAAAGAATAACTACGTAAGTGTCACAATAATATATAATACAAATAGTGCAGAAATAAGGAAAATACCCCCAGGGTCTGGTCTAAGCTATACGAGAGCATTTAAGAGAGAATTATACAAGTCTGGAATTTAAAAATACATCAAATATGTCTATGTCTCGGAATAGAAATAGTAAGACATAATAATAAGAGGAGTCTTCAAGGCAGCGGACGACTCGTGCTCACTCTGGAAACTCCATGCTAAGCTGATGGTGACTATCAACCACGGGAGACAGAAAAAGACTCAACCTGGAACTCTGCATTCATAAAAGAATGCAGCAAGTGCAGGTCAGTACAAAATCACAGTACTGGTAGATATCATAGGCCGACTAAGTATAGCTAACATAATGCAGATAATAAAGCAAGATAGGCAAAAATCAACAAGTATAAGTCAAACATAATCAGAACCAAGTACACGTCATCGCCTAAGTGGAGTACCTAAACCCAAATGTGCCAAGTCTCAATAGATCCAATCTGAAACCAATATTACAAGTAAAGCACCAAACCATCTCAATATAAGCCATGATGCAATGCAATGCAATAATGTATGAATGCAAATGCAATGCGGAGTACACATGTACTCCGGATGGAAAACCTCCACACCTCAGTAGCACAACCCAAGGTGACTCACGAAGTCTAAATGCTACTCACCCTGGATCTTTGCCCAACAGACAGACGAGACCCAGGATCTTTGCCCACGGGGGGTTCTCACTGGCACCACCCTAGGGGACCCGCGGAGTCCATGCACTCACTCAATCCACAATTTCGGGACTAACATCGGATATTGAACTCTCACATCACTCTCATTTAAAAATCGAGCGCAGCTCATCAAACTGTTTCATCAAGTACCAACAGTATATCACGAAGAATGAGAATGCGTGCAATGTATGTGTCAATATCAATAATCAAATCAATATCTCAAGTACCAACATGGGTACGCTAACAATATCATGATAGACTACACAAGTCATATGGAACTCTATCCTCGTATCAACATCAATGATCAGATCAATATCACAAGTACCAACAGAGGTACACCAATAATATCATGAAAGACTACACAAGTCACACGGTACTATTATATCACAATCAAGATGGAACAACAGTTCCCACTATCTACTAACAACACGTGGCATCGAGCCAACACAATAGAACAATCACTCACAACACAGCGGGGTGGCTAGCCCCAATCACATAACAAGGCCCAACTTAACGTAATGTCCAACGCAACTTTATACCTGAAGGTTTACATGCGTTATCCGATAATATAATCTAAATATATGCTTCGCTACACGAAGTCTCACCAAGGGTAAGCCATAACCTACATGTATGGTCGAACAACAAACACCAATAATCACTCCTTCGCTTTCCCCTTTCGGTGAGCCTCAAGATCAAAGAAGTCTACCCATATTCGAAATCTAGATTAGAAATCTAGAAGAATGATACCTTTATTGCTACCGTTCAAACTAGGTCAAAACCAATCCTAGAATTTGGCAAAACGGGGCCCACAAGGTCAAAACAGGAAACTCGGGAGTAAAATATCAAATTAAGCACTAGGAGATCAAAACCCAACAACTAATTGCTAAATTAACTCAAGGATTCACTTAATTTCGAATTTCATGCAAAACCCCCAATTTTTGGTATAAACCCTAACTCTTTGATTCACGGATTCAACACTAATAAAGGAAGATATATGATTAATAACCCTAGATACATCATAATCTAACATAAACTCACTCAATTTCGTCATTACTAAGCCTAGATAGAAATCCATCAAAACCCACTTTAAATCTTCCATTGCTAAAGGACTAACAAGGGAAAAGGAATTCTAAGATTATTAGGAACAAGGAATTGGTAAAGATATTAACAAGACTTACCTCCAAGAGTTTTCTCCAAGAACATTCTAAAATAGTCCCCAAGAGCTCAATTTCGTAATGGTGATAAATGATAGACTAAGGACTTCTTAATACACACTTAATGAAATAACAGGCCTGATACCGCCACGGAGGCATCGGGAACACCACGGGATCGCCACCCTGACGTCCTCTCAGACTGCCAGGACGGTCTGGACAACATATAATAGGCCGCCCCAGTGGCCAACCCATCGCTACGGCCGAAATCCCAAACCACTACCGAGGCCATTTTCTTACAAACCACATATGTAGACGCGCATAAAAACACGCTACAAACGCACTCTTGGCCTCGAAAATTCCAATGTTGGTCTTGTTGATCGGTTCAACCCCTAATACCTCATTACCGACTTCCTAACCCAAGTCCCAAAATGTATCTGAGTGCATTGAGAACCGAACTAGATATACAGACAAGTTTTAAACGACCATTTGAACCTCTCAGAATCGACAAATTTCCATAAAAGGTTCGTTTACCAAAAAGTCAACTTTGAGTTAACTCTTTATCGCTTAAAGCCCAAATTTCACAAAAAGTGGCCTGAATCAAATCTAGACACCTCGAGAAGTGTGTCAACAGTCCCACAAAGCTCAGAAAGGGGCAAAAATGTCGAAAAGACTATAACGACCAAACGGGTCGTTATAATTCCACAGAGTCAGTCACACTCCAACAAACCACTCTGAATTCCTTAGTTTTGACGCTTGGAAATTCGAAATTTATTTGAACTAACACTTAGAAGTCTAACTGAGTCGAACTACAAATGGCCTGAATTCTCATATGGCCTGAATTCTCATATAGCCTGAGGTATGTAGGAAACCCACAATCCAGGGTCTGGCCATATATTTGGAAATTGCATAAAAAAGAGAAGTATTTTAAAAATTGGTCAGTCAAAGATCAGGTTTGCCAAATTTCGATGATCAGGGATGGGCCCGCCATTCCCGATTACCGAAGGAGCAGTTGTTGACACCTAATTTTTTACCTCCATAACCTTATTTAATTGCCCAGAGTTCTTGGATCTCAAACGGATCGAAATATGCATTATATAAACAAAAATGATTTTTACAAAATTATTCCGATAATATTTTGCTAAATGAGTGAAAATAGATATTTTAAGTCATTTAAAATTAAATTACATATTTTTTTACTATTAATATTAAAAGTATTTGTCAAGACTAATTATAAAATAACTCAAAAAAATTATTCAATTAATAGTTCAAATTGTCCAGTGTCAAATTCATAAATATTTTGCTCTGTTGATTCAAGAAAATTGATTAATTAAATGAAATAATCATCTTACCTCTCAATTTCAAATTGCATTTGCATTTTTTTGTGATTCCTATTGTTTACAATTAATCATTTGCTTAAGTTGTGGTTACAGTTGAAAATTGCTTGCTATGTTAATTGAGGCTATAATTGCAATAACCAAGGTTAACTTTGCATTGATCATGTTTGAAAAGGGTTAATTAATTTCTACTTTTAACTTGGCTATAATAGTAATTAGCTATCTTGCTTTTGATTTTGAATATTTGTAAAATTAATTAGTGGCCACGTTTTGACAAAAATTACCCCCTATATACACATGATATACACTTATGTATACATATTTATATATGCACACATATATGACGGGCCAATTTCTTTTTTTTTTAGGCCGAGCATATTCCGTTAAGGACCAAACCTGGCCCAATTCCACGTTTAAGTCACCAAAATAACCCAACCCTTTTCATTTTTCCATTCTCAGCTAAGGGTTAAGAAACCCTAGTAGTCGTCTCTCTCTCTCTCTCTCTCTCTCTCTCTCTCTCTCTCTCTCTTGCCCGAGGTATTACATGCATATGAGCAGGTATCAGGCCAACTTATAAATAAAGGCAAGAGTTCATTCTATGTATACAGTAAGGTGTCTAATGTGTTGATACAACAGGTGGAGAATATTAGTGGTTTTAAAAGAGGCACTTTTCGTTTTACATATTTGGGTTGTCCTGTCACACATTCAAGGAAGAGGAAGGCTCATTACAATGATGTGATCAAGAAAGTCAAGAATAGGCTGCAGACTTGGAAAGGAAGATTGCTATCATTTGGAGGAAAAGCTGTTCTGATCAATAATGTACTAATGAGTATGCCAATACATTTGTTGTCAGCCATCAAACCTCCAAAATGTGTTATCAATGATATGCACAAAATCGTCTCAAGTTTCTTCTGGAATAATAGTGAGGAAGGCAGAAGAAGACACTGGTCATCATGGCTAAACTTGTGTAAGCCAAAAGAGGAAGGAGGAGTAGGCTTTAGATCTTTGTTTGATGTATCTAAAGCCTTATGTGCAAAACTTTGGTGGAAATTCAGGACAACAAATACTCTATGGGAAAACTACATGTGGATCAAATATTGCAAAAGGCACAGTCCTCAGACTGTGCAGTGGAAGGGAGGTTCTCAAGTATGGAAGGCTATGATAGAGACTAGAGATAATATAGAGCAAGAAATATGGTGGGAACCAAGGAGTGGAAATGGAAATGTATGGTTTGAAAACTGGACAAAGCTAGGTGCTCTATATCACATCATTCCAGATGATTTTGTGATAGATGAGGGTGTTCAAGATGTAAAAGAACTTATGTTGCAGGATGGTTGGAATATAGGAAGATTGCAGCAATTATTCCCTATGGATATTGTGGATCATATATTAGAAGAATTGCACTTTCATGAACCAAAATAAAAGTGGGATAGGCCAAGATGGATGATGACAGCATCAGGCAAATTTATTGTAGGCACTGCATGGGAATTACTGAGGAGCAAAGCAGCCAAGTCAGATGTCTTTAAAAACATGTGGACATCAGGGGTACCTTTTAAGATATCCTACTTTTTCTGAAGGTTGTGGAAGTACAAAATACCAGTTAGAGAGGTAGTAAGAAGGATTGGGGTAGATACTGAGGCAACCTGTTACTGCTGTGATCATAGGCAATATGAAACTGTGGATCATTTATTTGTTACAGGAAATGTTGCTACAAAAGTGTGGACTTATGTTAAAACTGTTGTTGGCATCACAACACAGTTTCAACAAGTCAGGCAGATTCTTCAAGTCTGGTGGAATGCAGATTGCCCCTCAAAGTTCAGAACCATCTTTAAAGCTATTCCAATAGTCACTATGTGACAGATATGGAAGTGGAGGAATACAGTCCTACATGGAGGGAGGATGTCCATAAACAAAGTGATTTATGAGATAAACATGATCATAAATCAAATGTGTAGAATGAGGTTTCCAGGGCAAAACAACTTACCAAGATGCATACCTCAAATTCTACAAGTCTTTGAAGCATATAGGCCAAGAATTGTAAGCAAGATAGTGAAATGGGATTTTCCTATGCCAGGATGGTATAAATGTAACTCTGATGGAGCTTCTAGGGGAAATCCTGGACCAAGTTCTGTGGCCTTTTGTATTAGAAATGCAATGGGCGATTTTCAGTATGCAATAGCAAGAAGGATCTTAGATGGTTCAAATTTGATAGCAGCAACAAGGGAACTACATGAGGGTCTTAAGTACTGCGTTACACACAGTCTGTTGCCAGTAGTCATGGAAACAGACTCAATGACTATGAAGATGATCTTAACTGGTCAGTGGGAGACTCCATGGTGTATATCAATGATCATAAATGATATTTCAAGACTGAGGAGGGATAAGGAAGTGAGGGTGGAGCATGTTCTGAGAGAAGGAAATGGCCTGGCTGATATTTTAACTAACTATGCTTTTAATTTTGCAGGTGATCATCATTTTCATAGTTTTACTTCACTTCCTGTGAAAGCAAGGAAAATTCTAAATACAGAAAAGTCACATATACCATACATAAGGATCAGGACAGCTAAGGACCATCATATCCCTGGAGATTAATAGCAAGCTGGAGAGCAGTAGCAGCAACAAGGTTGCATCTCAACATGCCATGAATAGCACATGGACCTGTATGAAACTATCTTTGGCAGGGGTACAAGAGTGGTATTAGCTTGAAGCTCATTCTCTTGTAAGACTCCTAAAGATTGGTTCATTCAGGAAACTTGAGACAATGGCAAACAAAGGTCAACATCAAGGCAAGGAGATAACAGCTACATCTGAAGGAACATGGAGGAATTCTACTCCATCCTGGAAACCTGAATATATATTCATTTTGACATTGAACCATAGCACCTGGTGAGAGCTTGTAGGTGTTTGAGATGGTATCAAGGCAAGGCTAGAGGATCTGCAGTAGATTAGCTTCCATACAGTCTTTGGATGTAGTTTACATTTCAGTCTTTTTTTTTTCTTTTTTAGGATTTTTTTTCATTTGTCTTTTCTTTTCTTTTTCTTTCTTTACACTATTGTACAGAAAACTTACTATTTTTCAATAAAACACTGCCAAACTTGGTTTGGTGGTTTTCATTCAAAAAAAAATCTCTCTCTCTTGCCCAAAATGGCGAAAATGCCATACGTTTCTGCTATGCGCAGACCTTGCATGGTCTTTTAGGGTAAAACATTTAATGTTCACGCTCTCTCCACTGAGTCACCACCAGAGAAAGGTAAACCTCACCTTCTCTCTTACTTTTCTGTAGATTTGTGGTCAAACGAGTACCAAATCTTAATTATTTTTGTCTCATTTCAATCTTGGATACCTGATTCTCATTGGTTGTGGAAGTTTAGGCGACGTTCAAGATGAATCCCTTGCAATTGTCACTTGTCCCACATCGAGTTTAGGGTTTTTCAGTTTTTAGATTTGGGGTTCTATAGAAAGAACCCCATATCTCACTTCAACACACATCGAATATCTTGCATATTCCCAAATACTCGATACTAGGATTTTAACGAGTGACCGACATTATAATTTGACACTTAGTTAAATTTTCTTAGTTTTCGAGTAATAGTTCCACTTTATTTTCTTTTGTGGTTGAAATCTGGGGTTGAGGAGCAAGGAGATCTCCAAATTAAATTTCAATAGTTGGCTGCACATGAAAAAGGTAACTTTCCTTCCTTTAAGTTATGTTTAGGTCTTTATGTATTTATGCTTAATTAATGTTTAGATTAGTTCTATTTTTAGTTGTTAAGGGTTGTTCATCCGTTGTATTTGGCCCATGTTTATTAGGTAGTTCCTTTTTGTGAGTGTCTATGATTGTTTGTTAGATGAATAGTAGTTTAGAAATTTTGGCATCATAAGTTTATCTTGCTTTAGCTGATAGGGTCACTGGCTTATATGTTAGTCTAATGCATACTATTATGATTATTGGAGTCTAGTTCAGTCTAGTGTTAGTATGAGTTAATATTATCATTGAATGATTGGTCTCTAAGTATGCTAGTTCATGCATGTTTGAATGTTAGTGTGGATTGACCGTAGTTAGTTCAATTACTTATTGGTATAAGCATGCTATATGTTCACTAGTTCAAGTATGTTTGAATGTTAGTGTGGATTGATCGTAGTTAGTTCAATTACTTATTGGTATAAGCATGCTATATGTTCACTGTAAAATGGTATTGAGACAACTTAACTGTCTGATTCGGTTGGTTTGGTTACTCAGCCATTTGTTACTCACCTGCTTTGGCTTATCTAACCTATACTATGATTGGCCAGTAACAATCTATTATGGTTAATATCTAGACACAAATTGGGGTTTAGCTATGCATATAGAGATTTGAATCTTAACTTGGCTAGTTTGAGTTTATGATTAATGTCATTGCTAGTACAATCCTGTCATTCATCTCTAGGTTTGAACTACTTAACCTCTGATTTACCCTATATGCATGAGTTTGGTCCGCTGTTAACCCATTAACCAAGCATGATCCCAAATACAAATAAAATATGAGTTTCACCTAATCATTAAAATCTCTACATGTTAAAATAGGCTTAAGTAGCCAGATATACCCTCCTGTACATGTTTGCCTACTCTCCTGCTAGTTTTGGTCTATGTATGTGGATTTTGAGGTTCCTACTTGATCATGCCCCTCCTTTTATGTGAAAACTGAACCTGTTGTTTTTATATTTATATAGAACTTCCAAAAGATGATGCAAAACCTTTTCTAAGAACTTAAAATGATCTTAAAGCTTTGATAAGTTGTCCTATTTGAACTCTATTCACCCTATAAAAATTCAATGTGTACATGGCTTAAGTATGCATCATCCTTTTGCACTTGAAATAGTCCCTTTCAAGTAGTTCTTAACCCTGCCTCATATCTCATCTATTTGTTTAACTGATCATGTTTATTTTGTCTATATTAGCATTAAATTGTGACTGTCTTACATGCTCATGATCATGTTGAAATGTGAAACGTGACATACTGGGTTTGTAAAGACTGATAGAAACGTTTTGTGATCTAAAAAATAATCTCTATGTAATCTTATTCACCCCATGCCCTCAAATCCCTTTGTTGTGACCTCTATGACTCTCCATATAGGTTATCCTAGTCCTAATTGTCATATGAATTATAGTACTACCCTTAATTAAGAATTTAGATGTATTGTTTCCTTTAAGCATAATTATTTTACATAAGCATAGTTATTATACTTGAAAGTGGGTAGGCATGGAGTCTATATCTTAGTGCCATCATAGTATTACCATGAATGTGTTGAATGTGCATGTTTGTTTGAACAAAGGTCCAGTTCTGTCTTTGAGATTAGATTGTGACAGCTTGAAGCATGTTGTATGTTCAGTACAAGATACTTTCTATCTAAAACTGCTTGTGTGATTTAACTGGCTAGACTAAGGGACAATTAGTTAGCTTTATGATCCTTTTTGCCTTGCCTCCATCTGTGACTTGTTTCAAGCATGCTAGTGTCTAGGTTAGAACTGATTTGCTAAGGATATTCATTGAGCAATATTTATCTTCAAGTAATGAATCCTTGTCTGCCCTACCCCTTTCAGTTCTCTTTTTGATGCTGTGTGTTGTCTATGAAAGCTTAAGTGGTGCACAGTGATCTAATTTCTCTAAATGAACTTTTACTTGTGTATATACCATGCATTTGCCTCCCCCCCCCCCCCCCCCCCCTCCCCGCCCAAAATTGAATTTTGAGACTAACTTTTGCTCTTGCCATGGTTAACTTGAAAAGAGTTTAGAGACAGGTTGAAATGTATAGGTTAGTTCATATACTTGCTTGTTTTCTCTTCCTGGTCAGTATCAAGAGAAAATAGCCCTGAACTATAGTGTTTAAGTGAAATCTAGGCATGTTGCTTGAGTGTTTTTTGAGTGTGATATAAGCATGTTGATTTTTCGTAGAGTTACACAAGATATTGCACCTTTTTCCCTTGTTGATTTTGTCTTAAAAAACTACTGCAACATACGGAATATACACATATATACTTGGTGTATATACTCTCTATATGTCATTGGCGTATACTGACTTGTATATTGAGAATATCCTAAGTATATTTCACTTCAGGCCTTGAATAAGAATGTTATTTGTAAAGATGGGCTTAGTTTGTTTTTCTCTTGGATATCACTCCTAATTTCCATATTGGGCCTCCCCTTATATGTTGATGCATTAATGTATTTTGGGCTTATCTCCTTCGTTTGTTTTCCTTTATCACTGAATTGGGCTTACCTTTTCATTTATTGCCAAACTGGGCTCTGTTTCTTCATAGTTGACATATTTGGGCACTTTTCCTTTTTCCTTTCTTATATTCCTCTTTTTCTTTGAGTCTTTTAAGCCCTCTGCTCGTTTATTCGCTTAGTGAGTATATTTTGTATATAAATATGTATACATGTTTTTTTCCTTATCCCTTTAAATTCTTATTGATTTATTTGCTAAGTTTAGATGCTTTCTGACCGCAACCTTCCTTTCCCCTCTCTTTTTTGCATGGAACCATCGACATGGGCCATTTTGGCCGATTCCCTCATTCAAACCTGTTGGGCTTGAGGCCCGACTCCCTTCCTGATCGAGTTACATTTTTTAAGATAAAAGAAAGAAGGTCCAACCATGGGTGAAAATGGTTAACTGGTGGGCATAGGTAGGCCCACCAGCCTAACTCTTCCTCCTTTCATTTGTATGTATATATTTATATGTTATGTATAATTGTTGAATATGTAAACAATATAGATGATATTATTGAAACCCAAGCAGTTAGAACTTAGAAAATTAGCATAGAAGAGTCAGGAAAGGATTTTCAAATGGTTTTTAAGTTCAACGCGATAATTATAACAACCATTGCATGTAATTGGTAAAACTTTGAATTTCAATCCTTTTGAGCATTTTTTCAAAAACTTGGAATTAGTGATGTATGCATGTATAAAAACGGTTTAGAATAAGAAATCGAAACTACTTGTAGGCTTTAACTTTCAACAAAAATCTGAAGATTAATTGGACCATTTTTTCGGACTAACAAACAAAAAATGGAGGTAAGTTATTCTGGGCTTCATTTGTATACTTAGACTAATTTTGACAAGATAAGAGGCTGATTTTTCCAAAAACAAATACAAGTCTGAAATGGATTTCAAACATCAAACTTAAGGTATTTCAAATCCTTTTGGGCCCAAAGCCCAAACCTTAAGGCATGAAAACAAAAGGGAATACACTTAAACTATGAGTTGAAATAAGATGGCATTGGTTGTAGAATATGGATGATCGAATGAGCTGAAATGGACTATAAATAAATAAACCCTCTTGCTTGTTTATACTTATATAAACCCGTACTATTTTACAAGGGAGATATACTCCATTTATTTTTCTATATATGTACCAAAACATACAAGGATTAAATCATGACATTAGACCAAACTAGTAGGAACTCTACTTAAGAGAAAATCTTAAGTGTTTTTTGGTCCGGAAATGAAGTGAATTTAAACCCACCCTTATAAACATTTTACTGAAAGAAACGAACTCTCTTCGTTAAAGGATTTTTTTGCCAAACAAATGGAGTTTATGATATTGACATGACAATTTTTGCCAGAAAGAAAACATTTTAGCAAATAATTACAATTAATCACTCACTGAAGCTCGTAGGTCAACCGTATTCTACGAATACTTAATACTAGGGTGCTTAAAACCTTCCCTAGGGGATCACCAGAACCCTTACCTCGAACTCTGGTTTTAAAAGGATTTACATCTTGTTTGACTAAACTCTTTTACTTGGTTTTCCTAATTTCCCTTATAAATTAGGTGGCGAAATAAGAATATAAAATCTGAATAGAGTCCACAACCTCGTAGTAGCTTTTATGTACCCATGCAAAAGTAGACCATAACAGTCATCTTGACCCGGTCAACCCCCAAAACTCAAAATCAATTTTCCAACCCAAAGACTAAAATGCCCCTGAGTGCCTCGGGCACCGAACCAAACACCCTACGAAGTTATAATCGACCCTTCGAAACTAATGAAACCGACGAGAATCCTAAATGACTCGTTAACCAAAATTCAACTCTCGTTCAATACTTTTTCACTTATTCAACTTAAAAACTTCTAATTTCCTCAAATTCCATCAAGACTCACCTGACTACCTCAAAAACTGTGCCACCCATCCTCGCTGGTCAAAATCACTCTAACATAGCTAGGGGAAGGGTCAACGAGTAAAAGGGTAAAAAGGGCCTAAATGACCATTTATTCTATTGTTCCTCCTATGTGATACTTGCTTACCAGTCATACTTGCGAAATATGAATTCTTGTTAGAACTAGTAAAGTTAAGGAAGCTAAGCTAATATATGTTTAGATTCAACCTTTATCTGCTTTAAATGTGTTTCTTCGTTGTCGGCCTATGATACCTACAGAGTACTAGTGATTTGTACTCATACTACATTTTATGCACTTTCCGTGTAGATACCAACCCTTGTTCTAATTTTATGCCTCGTTGTTAATCCTGAGGTAGTGCATTTAGAGGTTTCTGGGTGAGCCATCAGTATCCCAGCAGCCCTAGATCTTCTCCTATCTTTATATTTCTGTCTATTTACATTTCAGACAGTTTTTTGATTCGTATTTAAGACTTGTGATGTATTTAGAAGTCTTTACAAGTTAGACCAGCTTTTTTGAGGATAGTAATGAGTATGTTACCTTTCCACACTTATTTATATTTATAAAGACTGTTAAGTAGTATTCTTGATGTATTTAATTTCTGCATTCTTCCTTTTAAAATGATTGAAGACTTGGGAATGGTTCCCTTAGCGAGGGGATTAGTGTAGGTGCTATCATGACCTATTAAATGGGTCGTGACAGGCATAGCCCCCCTCTGTGTAACTTTTTACTGAAATACAACAGACACTACCATCTGTAGTTTAACCTTAAGAAAAACAGTCAAGAGAAGTTGAATAAATAAAAAGTCACTAGTAGGATTGGAAAATAGAGACGTTGTATATATATATATATATATATATATATATATATATATATATATATATATATATATATATATATATATATATATATATATATATATATATCAGTGTTGTTCAGTAAAATCTCGATTATTGACGTCTTTGAAAACAACGAAGTGTATATGTTAGAAATTAGTAACAGGAACGAGAATCGTGTACCTGTTAACAACAGCGAAAATATCACCGTTGAACTTTCCACCAAAATTACCCCAAGTCGAACTTTGAATCTCTTGTAAACAATGTTATGCTTCACAAACTAGATGTCTTCTTTAGTATGTCTTTATTAAGAAGTAGAAGAGAAAACTCTTCTCTGTAGAAGAAGAAGAATGTGTATTTTTTCTTATTGAAGAGAGAGAGGAGCAGTTCCCTTTTTTTTTTTCAATCCCACACTACACGTTTATTCACCACAAATATAGTGGTTGTATGGACTTGTAACTTCCAGGGTAACTTACCTGGTAACTCCTCAATCTTATCCTTTTCTAAATAGGTCTGGTCAGTCCATATGGGTGACCCGTTATCCAAATTTAAATATCCAACATCTCCCACTTCACACATGTTGGACTGGACTCAAACTAGTACCATGTCAACTACACACATAATTCATACACACAAATAGTTTGTGCGACCTACGCGTATCAAGAGCTATACCTATCAAGGTTTTACAAGAGCTCCACGTAGGAATCCAATCACATGCGGAAAGAATTCACGATTAGCATGAGGATCTTATTACTCGCAATACCCCAGACATCATCCGCTACACTAGTAGCTACTTATCTGGTCCCTCGTCCTCTAAAGAGGTGAACTCGAGTTCATGTTAACTTTATATCCACAATTACACTTGACACCCTTATGGTAAGTGCAATGGTCGGCCTGTAAATACAAGTCAAATTACTAATTTTTATTGTCTACCCTTTCTACTTGAATCTATCTATTCCAGATCAACTGCTTTTCTAGACATGCACTGCATTGCCGAATCACTCATGGCTATTAGTGACATGCTAAAGTAGCAACACTGATTGAAACATGAAGAAACAGTCAAAGGTCAAAGGGTATTCCAATGAAAAAAGTTAATGTAACTTTCTGGGTTTCATCCAATGAAGAAGTAGGGATCCATTCTCTATTAATCCATTGGTGGCTTAGCACACGCGGTATGAAATATTTGTTATGGTGTTCTTACCTTATATTGGCACGTGTGTCTAATTCTTTGTTTTTCCAACACCGTATAGATCTTGATCTAGACACCTCTAGATGTCTAACCCGAGCTTCTCTCTTCAATGATTCTCAAATCCATCTTCTTAGAGAAACTCATATCTGGCTTACTAAACAAGTCATAACATCGTGGTGAAACTCATCTCTTCACGTTCCTCAATGTAAGAGGTGATTGCTCGTGTGAGAGAGCCAATCGCGCAACTTTTTCAACACACTTTATTAATAAAATTACATCATCACATGCATATCAAATATGAACATAAATTCAAGAGTCGAACATTGATGAAAATATTATAACGACCAAGTCATTTTACAATATAGAAATATAATCATATGCTATGCAAACCTAGAGCCATAACATGTTTCTCAAACAGGTCTCTAGATATCACTTTTGTAAAAGGATCAGCTATCATTTCTCGCGTAGGTATATATTGTAAATTTACTTCTCCACTTGCTACTGTGTCTCTTACAAAGTTATACTTGATGTCAATGTGTTTGATTTTGCTGTGATACTTCGGATCCTTTGTGTATGCAATATCCACTTGATTATCACAATGTAAAATCATTGATCCTTGAGAATTCTTTGCTACGCCCAAATGCTCAAAGAATCTTTTTAACCAAACAACTTCTTGTACTGTAGATGCACAAGCCACGAAGACAACTTCCATAGTTGAAAGAGCCGTGCAAGTTTGTTTCTTACTTTTCCATGAAATAGCACCACCATTAAGTAAGAAAGCATAACCGGATGTCAATTTTCTATCATTCCGATCACCACCCTGTTGACACGTAATTTTTGATCCTCCCTGAGTTGTTTTACACGATTTTTAACTTTAAATATTTCTTTTTGGCTTAATCTTGCTTTTTCGAATTTTATCTCATTTTAGTGATTTTGTTGTGAAAATAAAAAATATAAAAAAAAAATAGAGTCGTAGTTAAGATAAAGAGAAAATTTTCAAAAATATTTTTTTTCTTTTTAACTGGATTTAAATGTATAAGTTTTATTTTTTCTTAGTCTAAAATTAGGTGGCTAAAATACTTATAAGTATATTTAGATTTTTATTAAGAAAAAAAAAAAAAAGAGGACGAACCAAAAAGTTTCACCTCATAAGATTCTTTCCAACAAACTAATTTTTTCCACTCCATTTTACAATACACGTTTTCATATACCTCACATATACACATCACACAAAAAAATAAGAAAGAAAAACAAATTTGGAGTAGAACACGTGACAATTGGAATGAAAATATTATTTTGGAGTGGTTCCCATAATCATTTTTGATACAAAGAAGAATACACATCAGATGAGAAGGGGGAATTTATTATTTTTAGAGGGAAATAGATGGGCCCACGCATAAAGAAAAATAATAAAATAAAATAAAATAAAATAAAATAAGGGAGAGGTCACGTTTTGTGCCTGCTCCTTCATTGAGAAACTTCCAAGAAAGGGTCATTTTTATGGATGGAGATATAGAATAGAGAGAGGGGGGAGATATACATAAATATAGAGAGAGAATGTGAGGAACAGATCCAAAAAAATAGAGAAAATATACCCACCATCATCATCTTCTTCCTAAAATCACCACCACCAACCGTCGCCACCCTACCGGAAAATCCCCATTAAACCACCAGTCCTTCACCCATCTCCACCATTCGAACCACCCAAAAATCACCATAATAACTGATAGGTTGGGGTTTCTGAGTTAGCTTTAAGGTTTTCTGGCCAAAGTGGAAGTCGACGTCGTGGGTTCCGATTCGAGGCTCGCCGGTCCGTTTGGTTTGGATCTAGAGATTCGTTAATTAGCATTGAAGGAAAATTGCAGCTGTTTAAGGTCCATCTCTCCCTTTAACTGCTATTTAATTAGTTTTTAATGCTTGCACTAATTGATATCATATTTATGGATAAGTGATTATTACATTTTTGCTCTTGAATTCCTTTAGCTGCAATGACGTTAATAAGAAAGGACTGTAACAGATTTGAACATCTTGCTGTAAGATTTGGGGTTTAGGTTGATACAAATTAAAAGAGTTGTGTTAATTGGTAAAATGCAATGATTATGGGCTGTTTGGTCACGTGAAAAATGGAAAAACAATGGCTTATGATTAATGAATTAGGTTTGGCTCATGGTAGGTGGTAAATAGATATTGTTTAGTATTAATTTCATTTTTAAGACCTGTTTGTTTTGTTTCCTTCAAATATGACGTTGATTAATTAAGCCGTGATTTGGGTAATAGACTTGAAAGCTAGATTTTGGGCTTCACATCATTGTCATCCATTATTCAATTGTTGAGGTCGCTAGGCAAATTTTAGGATGCGGTGCATGAATTTTGAAGGCGAGAGGTTGCCATTTTACTTGAATTAATTTTATCCGGGGAATGCCCCGAGTACTTGTATTAAATTTTTATTCGAGGAATGCCCTGACGTACTTGTGATGAAGCTCGCGATGGACGGGTGACCAGCAGTTAGTATACGATAGCTTAGTTTAGCTTTACTTTTATTTTCTTTTCAACATCTTTAGATAAGGGCAACCTCGAGCCATTTTGTACGCGTACTTGCTTGTTTGTTTGGGTTTACCTGATTGAGTTTTTATTTAAGCCATACGAGTTAATTAAAACGATCGTGCTAAAAGCACGGGACTCGAGGGATGCCTCACACCTTCCCCTCGGTCAACAGAATTCCTTAACTGGAATCTCTGTCGCTGATCAATTTTAGAGTCAAACCTGTTTAAAGGGATAATTATTTTAAGGTGATTTGGCTCACTGAAATCCATTTCAAGTGGCGACTCTTATTATTTCTAAAATAATCCCTTTTCGAAACATATTTTAGTCACTTCGATTTGAAAACTCTTTTGAGCTTAACATATAAATAAATCATTTTGTGGGAAAAAGGGGTGTGACACACCACAATCAGCATATATATATATATATATATATATATATATATATATATATATATATATATATATATATATATATCCTTTCAAGTGTAAATCATTCCCACTATAACATATTGAATAATCAACAGTTCCTTTCAGGTATCGAAAGATCCTCTTCACAGCTTCCCAATGATCTTTTAAAGGATTGGACTGATACCTGCTAACCAGACTTATAACATAACAAATGTCCGGACGAGTACACATCATAGCGTACATCAAGCTCCCGACAGCACTAGAATATGGAATTCGAGACATGTCTTCTTTTTCTTTTCCACTCTCAGGACACATTTCAAGGCTTAAAGTCTCACCTCTTGCTATATGAGTATTCATGGGTTTGCAACTATTCATTTGAAAGCGTTTCAAAATTTTCTTGAGATAGACTCAAAGACTTCTTGGAATGATCTCTTTGGATCTTAACACCTAATATATAATCTGCTTCACCCATGTCTTTCATGTTAAATGACTTTAAAAGTCATGACTTGATAGTTTTCACATACTCCAAATTATTTTCGGCTAATAAAATATCATCCACATAAAGGGAAAGAATTACAAACATTCCATTGGACCTTTTCACATAAATGCAATGGTCTTCATCGATCATGGTGAAATCATATGACATCACCTCTTTGTGAAATCTCAAATACCACTGCATTGAAGACTGCTTCAGGCCATAAATAGATCTTTTTAATTTGCATACTTTCTTTTCTTGGCCTTTAACGATGAAACCTACAGGTTGTTCCATGTAGATTTTCTCGTTTATTTCTCCATTGAGAAAAACTGTCTTCACGTCCATTTGGTGTAACTCTAGATCCAAACGTGCAACAATAGCCAAAAGTAACCGAATTGAGGTAAACTTCACAACTGGTGAAAAGGTTTCCTCATAATTTATTCCGTCTTGTTGGGTAAAACCTTTTGCGACCAATCGTTCCTTGTATCTTTCCATTGACTCGTCCGCTTTACATTTAACCTTGAAAACCCATTTGTTTCCAATAGCTCTACACCCAGAAGGAAGGTCAACCGGATCCCAGACTTTGTTGGTTCTCATGGACTCCAATTCTTCTTTCATTGCTTTCATCTATTCATCTTTTTCAGGACTTGCTAAAGCCTCAGTCATAGAATTAGGCTTATCCAATTTTGTGGGAGATACCAAGAAAACCTAATCCTCAATCTCGTATGATCGTTTAGGTATACCTTTTCTAGTACTCTTACGCAATTGAAGTTCAGATTCCTCAATAGGATTATTGCATTGAAAACTCCACTTGGATCAGGAACCAATCCTTGATCTATTTGACTATCAAACATGCTTAGAGACATTGTCTGATCATCAAAATTCAACATTTCGTAAAGAAGCTCTCCTTTCTTTATTTCGCCCTTTTTGGGAAAATCATTCTCTAGAAATGCGACATCTCGTGATTCAATTTTAGTTATACTTCCATCTTTTAATTCACCAATGAACACATACCCTTTGGAGTGTTCTGAGTATCTTATAAAGATACATTTCTTTCCTTTTGGTATCAGTTTTCCAAACTTACCAAAACGATCTTTTACATATGCCGCACAACCCCCAAGGTCGTAGATCATTTATGTTCGGTTTATGACCAATCCATAGCTCATAGGGAGTGGAAGTAATTGATTTAGAAGACACTTTATTTAGTATATAGGTCGCAGTCAATAACGCATATCCCCAGAAAGAGACAGGTAAATTTGCCTGCGCCATCATTGACCTTGTCATGTCCAATAATGTTCTATTCCTTCTTTCTGCTACACTATTCTGTTGAGGTGTGTAAGGAGTAGTTAACTGTCTGGTAATGCCTTTTTCATTACATAATTCTTCAAACTGTTTTGATAAATATTCAACGGCCTCTATCGGTTCTTAAAGTCTTCATACTTTTATCTAATGGATTTTCAACTTCATTCATATATCTTTTAAAGCATTCGAGTGCTTCAGATTTATGAGAAATCTAATAGGCGTAACCGAAACGCGTGAAATCTCCAATAAATAACATATAGCACCAGACCTTGCCCTCACATTCATTGGACCACAGAAATAAAAATGAATTAATTACAATGGGGAATCTGCTCTCTTAGCCTTCCTAAATGGTTTACGTGTAATCTTTTCGGCAAGATAATTTTCACAAGTTGGCATTTGGAGTTTGGAGAAAGGACCTAAATGCTCTTTCTTTGCCAATCTATTCATCCGGTCTTGCCTCATGTGACCTAATCTTGCATGCCATGTAATAACATCAACATAACTGTTACTAGAATAACATGTCATTATATATCGGTCAACATAATAGTCATAAGTTGAAGGATTATAATCTAAAACGATAAAACCATCATAACGAAGTCCAAAACCATAAAAAACATTGTCTTGAGTAATTCTAACACCATTGCGACTGAACTTTAAATCAAAACCAAGATCGAGAAGAACAGGCACAGATACTAAGTTACGTCAAATATCTGGAGCATATAGGATGTCATGCAACATCAAAGATCGGCCACCACGCAATTCCATTTTGCAAGTGCTTATCCCTTTGACTTCAAGCTTTGCATTATTTCCTACATATATCCACCTTGATGCAGGTGAGACTTGACGAAATTCCACAAACGCTTCTCGATCAAGACTCACATGGTCGGTGGCCCCTGAGACTACAATCCACACAAGATCAGATTCAGTTAGTAAAACAGTTCTAGAAATATATGCAGCACTTAGAGATGCATTTGGAAATGCTACCTTTCTCGGCTCGGGACACTCATGAGCAAAATGCCTTGGAACATGGCAGTTGTAGCATTTCATCTTATTCTTGTCTTTCTTCTTGAAAAAACATTTTCCCTTCTTAGGATTTGGCTTGTTCCTTTTCTTGGAGCATCCTTCTCCAGTATCTTTACCCTTTCCGTCATTTTTTCAATTTTTCTTGCGTTTGAAGCCTGGAGTGTTACACCCCATGCTTTTATATATAAAGTTTCGCCGTGAGTTAGTTGACGAAAACTTAAAAGGCGAGGTTGCCGTCAAGGTCATAAGGAATTATACATGGTCATTCTTCATACATGAGAGCTTAGTAGCATGTTTAGTAAGTATCGGGAAGGTTGGATGTCAAGCAAATTGAAGAAATTAAGTTTGTTGAAACTTTGGGAAAATTCGGTAGAATTCCGGACAGGAATTTTGGGTCAACTTGGAGAAGGCATATCTCCTAGAATACAAGGAGTTACGGAACCCATAACTATGCATTCATAAGTTCAACGAGTCTACTTTTTAATGCAACTAACAGATCTGAATTTGCAATTCGACGGTGGGCGTTATGGGCTGTCGAAGTGTCGACGACCCGTCGATGCACATTGACGACCCGTCACTTTTCAGGCGCTGTAGCTGATGTATATAAGCACCTATTTCGTTTTCATTCCAACCCACACCAACAGACCCTAAACACTCTCTAATATTTATCAATACTCTCCCAACCTTTCTTTATCATCCAAGTAAGATCCCAGCCCCGAAAACCCGAACTAGTGAAAGGGAAGTTGTTCCTAGGGTTTCTATTTGAAGTTGTTGAGCTTAGGAGTTGGATTTGGAGTTTGGTTCTTGGGATTCCAGCCGCTTTAAGGTATGTATACTATTCTTATCTTTGCTATTAAGTTGATTACCAAGAGTTTTAGTGATTTAAAGTAAAGGAAATATAGTTATGGAAGTGGTGAGTTAATTGAGTCAAACTAAGATTAGGGGCTGTTTTGGGAGATGTTTTGGGCATGGATTTGATTATATTTTGATATGGAAGTATTGGCATAAGTTGTTTGTGGAGGAATCCCTTAGTTTAAAGTGAAGGAAAACATGATATGAAAGACCTAGACTAGCTTGATGGTGTGGTTGCCTTGAAGGCTGTTTCGATTGGACTTTTGGAGAGATTTCCACTTGTTTATGTTGTTGTATATGGTTACTGTTGTTGTTGATGATGTTTTGTATGTTGTGCACCGTTTGGGAGTTGGATAGGAGTGAGAATTATAGGAGAAATGCTGCCCGAATTTCGTTAAGCTTCATGTATACTTGGAATGGGTAGTAAGGGATGTATATGGCCTAATGGTAATTCATGTTATCTTGGTTGTAGTGTTACAAGCTCGGGAAGTATGCATCGGACATCAGGTAGATTCCAAGGTATGTTAAGGCTAACCTTTCCTTCATTTTTTGCATGATCTTATAAAATGAACGAACAAGCAAGTCAACGAGCTTCCATATTACTCTACTCTTAGAAGCACTAGGAGTACTTCAGTTTATGATTGTTCCTTCTATTCATAGGTCTTGAGGTTTCTTATATTGATGATGTTAGCTCAAAGAATGTCCCTCGGAGATAGTACGACCTTATGTCACTCCTAGAGTTCTATGTATTCATTTTATTTATGCATTGCATCCATATTCATATGCACATTAACCCGTGACTAGAATACGCTTGATTCTTATGTTTTGATTCCATGCATGACATTCATAATATTTTTAGTCCTAGAAATGCCAGAAGTCTATAATTTCTGGAGTCTCTTATGATGACTCCAATCTTAGATGATTTCATGACGTGACTGAGCATGCTAGATAATTCTGGGTTACGTTAAGGATATGTGGCCTCAGCTTATGTTTGAGCGTGCTACACGATATGTGGCCTCAGCTTATGTCTGAGCGTGCTATATAACATGTGGCCTCAGCTTCTGTCTGAGCGTGCTAGATAATTCTTAATTACATTAAGAATATGTGGCCTCAGCTTATGTTATGGATAGGTCCGTACGTTCTTAGGCACTACTAGTATATTATATATATGAATCAAGTTGTGCGTTCCACAACACTATCAGTTATAGTAAGACCTACATTGATAGGCATGAGCATGCATATTATGCGCCCACAGTAGCATTGTCAGTTATATAGATTTATACAGATACAGGCAGATACTAGTTCTTACAAGTGCATGCAGTTAGTCATTTCAGTTTATGAGTTCAGATCTTATTCATGATATATATATATATATATATGTTATTCTTATGCCTTACATACTTGGTACATTATCTGTACTGACCCCCCGTTGCTTAGGGGGCTGCGTTCCTGCCCGCAGGTACAGGTAGACCGACAGACGGTCCAGCTCAGTAGGACCTCCATTCAGCCATAGTCAGCGCACTCCACTTGATTCAGAGTTGCAGTTCATTTTGGTATGCCCTTTTGAGATGTACATGTATATATGGGTATGACAGGGCCCTGTCCCGTCCTTTTTACAGCTTTCTGGTACATTAGAGGTCTGTAGACAGTTGTATGTAGTTGGTACATGATGTAGCCTTGTCGGCTCTCACTCCTTTTTGTGTATAGTATATATAGCAGCGTAGTCGGCTTGCACTGTTAATTCGGTATTTTGTATATATATACAGTTGGATATGAATCAGATTTGGGCCACCGTTGTTATGTGATAGTTAAGCACGTGTATGGGTGTCTGGTCATTAGGGGTCAGGCACTTGTCATGACTCATCGGCTTGGGTTGTGACATAGAGACTTTGTGTCATTGGATTCTGCCACATAGGCATTAGATATAGTTTTAGCAGCACCAAGCCGCTCATCTTTAAGCTCAACATGACGGGCAACATCAGAAGAAGTTTTGATGCTATCATTATGGGTTAAGTTAGCCTTCAAATATTCCCAACTATTGGGAAGAGACCGGATCACTGCCTGAACTTGCTGCTCATCAGAGAGAACATGACCAGGACTTTTGAGTTGAGCAATCACGTTAGACATCACCCTAAGGTGTTGCTTGACATTGTGATCATGATGCTTCTTGTAAGTGTCAAATTTGAAAGTCAGTTGTCTAAGGCGGGTCACAGTGGTACCCCCATAAGTTTCTCGTATGTGTCCCCACATAGCATGAGCAGTAGGGTATTCTTCACATTCGTGAATGAGATCATCAACAATAGAACTCACAATAATTCCACGTGCAGTAGAATCTTTCTTTTTCCATGGGTTGTAAGTTTCTAGATCTCTTCTGTGTTGGGCAGCGTAACCCTCTTCTGGGTGAAGCAAAACATGATTAATACCATTCAATATGACAACATGTCTGAAATGGGAATAAGGAAACAATAAGAATGGAAATACCATTCAATATGGCAACATATGCCACATACGTAGAAAAAAAATATCAATGGAGGAATTAAGACGACAAATTTCTATGCTTAAGGAGACAGGGAGTTATATTTAGACCATTTTATAAACATGTACTCACGGCATGCACCAGATAAAACATTCATTCACTTCTAGAATTAATTTCACGCCAAAGCAACAAAAATAGTTTGTGACAATTTTAAGAACAAACCCAAGAAGGATTTTCACAACTGAATATTTAAAATAACGAACACATGGGCTGGAGGCTCTGATGCCATTGTTAGAAATCAGTAACAGGAACGAGAATCGTGTACCTGTTAACAACAGCGGAAAATTCACTGTTGAACTTGCCACCAAAATTACCCCAAGTCGAACTTTGAATCTCTTGGAAACAAAGTTATGTTTCACAAACTAGATGTCTTCTTTAGTGTGTCTTTCTTAAGAAGTAGAAGAGAAAACTCTTCCCTGTAAAAGAAGAAGAATGTGTATTTTTTCTTACTGAAGAGAGAGAGAGGAGCAGTTCCCTTTTTATTTTTTTCAATCCCACACTACACCTTTATTCACTACAAATATAGTGGTTGTATAGGCTTGTAACTTCTAAGGTAACTTGCCTGGTAACTCCTCAATCTTATCCTGTTCTAAATGGGTCGGGTCAGTCCACATGGGCGGAAGTTACAAGTCCAAACTGTCAACAAGTGAAAATCGAGCATCAAAAGCCAGAAGAATTATTGCAAGCAATGGAAATCCTAACTTGAAAATGGGAAGTGATCAACATGGATTTTATTGTGGGATTACCTCGTTCCCGAAGTAGATATGACTCCATATGGGTGATCGTGGACAGACTCACGAAAGCAGCTCATTTTCTTTCTGTCAGAACCACATATTTAGTAGAAGACTATACAAGGTTGTATCTCAAAGAGATTGTGCGACTCCACGGTATCCCAATGTCTATTATCACAGATAGAGGAGTACAATTTACAAAAAAGTTCTGAAAATCTTTCCAAGAAGGTTTGGGTACTCAAGTAAACCTTAGCACGACATTCCATCCTCAAACTGATGGGCAGGCCGAACGTACCATTCAGACCTTGGAGGATATGCTAAGAGCATGTGTTCTAGATTTCGGTGGTAGTTGGGATGACCACTTACCCCTTATTGAGTTTTCATACAGCAACAACTACCATTCCAGTATCCAAATGGCTCCGTATGAAGCTTTATATGGGAGGACGTGTAGATCCCACATTGGGTGGTTTGAAGTAGGAGAAGTACAACTAATAGGCACTTAATTGATTCAACAAGCAGTAGAAAAGGTCAAGGTCATTCGAGATCGGTTGTTGACAGCTCAGAGTCGCCAAAAATCATATGCGGACAACCGTCGATGAGACTTAGAATTTCAAGTTGATGATTGGGTATTCTTAAAGGTGTCACCAATGAAAGAGTGATGAGATTTGGTAAGAAAGGGAAGTTGAGTCCTCGATACATTGGACCTTATAAGATTGTCCGCAAGGTGGGTCAAGTAGCTTATGAATTGGACTTACCCTCGGAACTTGAATCAGTCCATCCGGTTTTTCATGTCTCAATACTCCGCAAGTGTGTTGGAGATCCTACGGGGATTGTTCCAATAGATGATGTTCAAGTGACAGAAAGGTTGGCTTATAAAGAAGTACCCATTGCCATACTAGATAGGCAAGTACAGAGGCTTAGAAATAAAGAAGTAGCCTCAGTTAAGGTCTTAGGGAGAAATAACAACCGAGAAGAAATGACTTGGGAAGCAGAAGAAAATATGAAGTCCAAGTACCCGTACTTATTCCATCCCCCGGAAGAGATCCAAGATGAAACATCAAGATTATGAGGTATGTATGTTTTCTTTTTATGCTTTTGGGTCGTGTGTGGCCAAATTCTATTGCTATTATGTTGTAGCCCTGTGAGGCATTGTTATTATGGGCTGTTGTGACAGGATGGTATTTCCATATTACAGGGAAAACTCTGGCGAAATTTTCGTAGAATTCCTGAGCGCTTAACATTCGAGGACGAATGTTCCAAAAGGGGGGAAGAATGTTACACCTCGAAATTTTTTCCGTTCATGCACAGTGAATAGACTAATGAAGGGCACGAAGTATACAATGTTTCAATAAGTAAGAGATAGCATTTTATGACCCTAATTGAGATTTCAAAGACATTCGAGGAAAGAAAAGAAAGTTTGTCGAGAAAGGCAAGGTATACGTTATGCATCGGAAAGGATTTACAAGTGACAAGTTAGTGATGACTTAATGATGTCTTGGAGAAGAATTATAATGTCCAATATATTATTAATGAGGTGTTAAACAAGTGTTAAGAAGGTTCCATAAGGATTGGAGATCAAACGAGTCGACGAGAACGAAATTCGGAAAGCTGGGCAATATACGGTCCAACATACGGGCCGTATAAAACATACTGGACGTATGTTCTGCCCAGAATGGGGACCTTCACTGGACCAAACATACTGTCAGACATACGGACCATATAAAAGATACGGACCGTATGTTGGTCCGTATGTTCGTGTCGGGACAGATTTTAAGTTGATATATGGAGGACCCAAGTTCATTATTTCATTTCATTTACTCACTCCACACCTCAAGAACCCTCTAGAAAGCTCTCCACACTTCTTCCACAAGAACCCAAGTGAGATTTGTGATCAACTTCATCAAACCAAGGAAACCAAGTGTAAGAAACTCATTGGAGTTCATCCAAGTCAAGAAATCTCATTGGAAGTGAACTAGGGTTTTGGCTCAAGTGAAGTATTTCCACTCAAAGATCATTCCTACACTATTTTTAGGTAAGTTTTATGATCATTCCATGCTGTTTAAGATATTGAGAGGTTGAAAGACTTAGATTATGAAGGGAGATAGAAAGTGGGTTAAGAAGATGAGAATAACGAGATTTTGAGTAGTAGCTTAGGATGAATCATGATTCTTGATATGTTATGATTATGATTATGTTATAAATGATATTAAGGACATGGGATAAGCATTATATGTGAGTAAATATAATAGTGAACTATGACCATGATTATGGAGGAATTGAAGTGAAATTGTGAAATTTGGATAATGTAGAGTGAATGAAGATTGTTGGTTATAATGTTGTGAATGTTATTATAGACGTTTGGGAGTTGATATATGATATGGGAAAGTTGTATAAACAAAGGAAATGCTGCCCAATTTCCTCTAGCTTTAGTTAAACATGTTCATGTGATCGATTAGCTAACGTTAATACGAATTCTCTTGAAGGTAGAAACGCGAGCATTGAAGGAGAATGATCAATCGATAGAATAGCTAAACGAAAAGGTATGTAAGGCTAGTCATTTCCTTCTAAGGTATGACTCCTATGGCATGAATCTTCCTATTTTTCCATGATCTTCTTATATATCGGAAATTATGAGTGTATGACTATAAAGAGCTATATATGTATAAGATAAAGAAAAGAGATACGACACGAGCATGATAATGATGATGATGAGTTTAAGTATAAAGAATCCTAAAGTAAGATATGATGTCCATGAGGTTAATGATCCCAAGTATGGTTCCATTGATGTTCTTCCTTGTGTACACTCACCTTAAATGTTACTTCCTTCAAGGTGAGATATGATGAATATATCACTCCGTAATGAAATCGGGGGTTCTCGACCTTATATCACCCCGATATAAATATAGATTGTCTTTAAGCTCTAATGCATGTTCTATGACAAATGTATGATGGTGAGAAGTTCATGATGAGTATATGATGATATGATTACACCGTGCCTAAATGGCCGAGTTTGTCACCGCGAAGGCGGGCTGTATACGATTCCACCGTGCCTAAATGGCCGGGCATGTCACCGCTAAGGCTAGCTGCTTATGATTAGACCGAGCCTAGAGGGCCGGGTATGACACCTCTAGTGGGCGGCGTATGATGATTGCCCGGACGCGAGTTAACGACGAGGGTGTACGTGATATGATATATGTGATATGATGATATATGTGGTTTCATGATTTATGTGATATGATTAAAAATGCTCACACTTAAAAGTCAAGCAGGTTATATCTATTCTTTACCTTATGTCTTATGATTTCTCTATTATGTTCATTTCATTCATGCCTTACATACTAGGTACAATGTTCGTACTGACATCCTTTTTCTTTAGACGCTGTATTCATGCCCACAGGTAGACAGGGAGGTGATCCAGACTTGTAGGAGCTATTAGCAGGCCTTGAGAGCACTCTATTGTTCCGGAGGTGCCATTGATTTATTCTTTTGTGTATATATGTTTTGGCACGACGGGTCCTGTCCCGTCCATATGTCTAGTACTCTAGTAGAGGCTCATAGATACGCATGTGTGGGTAGTATGGTCTCACGATTTTCCACGTGTATATATATTATTTTGATAGCCAAAGAGCTTATGTACATAAAAGATACTTATGTTTCGAATTGAAAAATGGTTTTTCTATTATTATGAGCATAAGATATAAGAATGACCGCAGGTTGAGTAATAGAACGAGCAGTGCTCGGTGGTTAGCCCCGGTACTCGTCATGGCCCTAGTCGGGTCGTGACAAAAGTGGTATTAGAGCAGTTCAGTCCTAGGAAGTGTCTACGAGCCGTGTCTAGTAAAGTCTTGTTTATGGTGTGTTGCGCGCCACACTAATAAACAGGAGGCTACAGGGCATTTAGGAAAAATGACCATTCTTCTTCTTATGAGATCGTGCGATAAAGCTGTGTTATAAGATTTTCCCTCCCTAATAGTGTGTTATGATTTCAGAGATTCCGCCAAAGAGAAAAGCTACAACCGCCCAGAAGGGCAAGACTATGATAGAAAGGCGGGTAGAAAGGGAGCCGCCAATGAATATAGAAGAGGGTGAACCACATAACGTGGCTCCATCTAATACTTCGCCTACTCCGCCTATTATAGAAGAACAAGAGGGGGCTTCAGCTCCTGCTCCTATGCCTCCAATTCCTCCCTCGGTTACTTCGGGTCAACAAATGATCGAGACTATTCATCTATTGACACAGTTAGTTCCCGCCCAGGCATAGCGGCAGAGTTCGGGTTCCAGTGACAGGGTAGTTAGTACTAGAGCCCGTGATTTCATGAGTTTGAATCCTCCAGAGTTTTTCGGGTCAAAGCCGAATGAAGACCCGCAAGGTTTTATTGATGAGATGTTGAGAATATTGAAGATTATTCATGCCTCCGAAACTAAGTCTGTGGATTTGGCATCTTATAGACTCCGGGATGTGGCGGTCTTATGATATAATAATTGGGTATCATCAAGAAAAGAGAATGTACCTCCTCCCATTTGGCAAGAATATGTAGATGCTTTCATCCGCCACTATTTGCCACCCGAGGTCCGCCGAGCTAGAGCGGACAGGTTCTTAAATCTAAAACAAGGAAATATGAGTGCCCGAGAGTATAGCCTTTAGTTTAGTTCATTGGCTAGATATGCTCCGACTATGGTGGCCGACATGGGAGATAGAGTGCACCGATTTGTGAGTGGTCTAGGGCCACATTTATTCAAAGATTGTTTAACGGCTTCATTGCAAGATGGGATGGATATTTCTAGCATTCAGGCCCATGCCCAGAACTTAGAAAAGCAGCAGTATCCGCTAAGGGGTGAGCGTGATATTGATAGAGGGCAAAGTAAGAGGGCCAGATCCATGGGTGCTGGTAGCGACTATAAAGGGGGATCGAGGTAGTCATATCCTAGACACTCAGGCCAGTCGGCGACTAGTGCAACCCCACGATTTGCAGGTAGGAGATTTGATCGCTCCATTCATTCAGGGCAGGATCAGAGCTCGAGAGCTTCAGGTTCCCAATTTAGGGGTGATTATAGCCAGAGGAGACCACCAGTACTGCGATGTAGTCAGTGCGTTAAGTTACATTCCGGACAATGTCGTCGAGGTTCAGATGCTTGCTATGCCTGTGGCCAGGTTGGGCATATGATGCGAGATTGCCCGTCGATGAGTGGTAGAGTTGGGGTTCAGCGGCTGGTTCTTCTTCTGTGCGCCTGACAGGGCAGACTCCCCAGATTCCAGCAGGTCGAGGTAGAGGCAGAGGGGGAGCATCTACTTCAGGTGCTACTCAGCCCCGTATCTATGCTTTAGCGGAACGACAGGATCTTGAGTCTTCCCCGGATATAGTTACAGGTATATTATCCGTATTTTCCCATGACATATATGCATTGATAGATCCAGGTTTTACGTTATCTTATATCACTCCATATATTGCTGGTCGTATTGGGGTTAAACGCGAGCTAGTTAAACCTTTTGAGGTATCTACTCCGGTTGGTGATCCCGTGATAGCTAGACAAGTGTACAAAAATTGTGTAATTGTGATATCTGACTGCCAGGCTAAAGTTGATTTAGTTGAGCTAGAAATGCTAGATTTCGATGTAATTAGGGGCATGGATTGGTTGGCCTCATGTTATGATAATATTGATTGCCGAATGAAAGTAGTTCGATTTCAATTTCCGAGAGAGCCTGTGCTCCAATAGAAGGGTAATACAGTATCCCCAAGCGGTAGGTTTATTTCCTAACTTAAGGCAAGAAAGATGATAGCAAAAGGCTATATCTATCACTTAGTCCGAGTTCATGACACCGAAGCAAAGCCACAAACTTTCCAATCCGTTCCGGCTGTGAATGAATTTCCGAATGTATTTCCAGACGAACTTCCAGGTCTTCCTCCGGAAAGAGAGATTGATTTCGCTATTGATGTGTTGCTGGACACCAAGCCAATTTCTATTCCTCCTTACCGAATGGCTCCGGCAGAATTGAAAGAGCTAAAGGCACAATTGAAAGCTTTACTTGAAAAAGGATTCATTAGGCCTAGTTCATCACCGTGGGGAGCACCAGTCCTATTTGTGAGAAAGAAAGATGGTTCTCTACGGATGTGCATCGATTATAGGCAATTGAATAAGGTGATGATAAAGAATAAATATCCTCTTTCGAGAATTGATGATTTGTTTGATCAATTACAGGGTGCCAAGTGGTTTTCCAAAATAGATTTGAGGTTAGGTTATCATCAAGTGAGCGTTAAAGAAGAAGATATTCCCAAAACAGCCTTCCGAACGAGATATGGCCATTATGAATTCCGAGTGATGTCATTCGGATAAACTAATGCTCCGCTAGTTTTCATGAATTTGATGAATAGTGTATTTAGGCCTCTCTTAGATCTATTCGTGATCGTGTTCATTGATGATATTCTGGTATATTCTCGGACAGAATCATAACATGCAGATCATTTACGTATTGTTCTTGGAATTCTTTGAACTCGAGAATTGTATGCAAAATTTTCAAAATGCGAGTTTTGGCTGAATTCCGTGACATTTTTGGGTCATGTTATTTCAGATGATGGCATTCGAGTGAATACTCAAAAAATTGAAGCTGTGAAAACTTGGCCAAGGCCTACAACGCCCACGGAAGTCCGTAGTTTTCTGGGATTGGCAGGTTATTATAGAAGATTAGTAGAAGGATTTTCCTCTATTTTAGCCCCATTGACAAAGCTAACCCAGAAGTCATCTAAATTTCAGTGAAATGATGCTTGTGAACGCAACTTCCAAAACTTAAAGGGCAGATTAACTTCAGCCCCAGTGTTGACACTCCCAGAAGGGATAGATGGTTATGTTGTATATTGCGATGCTTCTGGCGTTGGGTTAGGATGTGTATTGATGAAGCACGGTAAAGTCATTGCTTATGCTTCGAAACAGCTGCTGAAACATGAAAAGAACTACCCAACTCATGATCTCGAATTGGCTGCAGTTATTTATGCATTAAAGATGTGGAGACATTATTTGTATGGTGTTCATATTGATATCTATACAGATCATAAGAGTCTTCAATACATTTTCAAACTGAAGGAGTTAAATCGCGGTAGAGGCGGTGGTTAGAATTATTGAAAGATTATGATGTGAGTATTTTATACCACCCTGGGAAGGCAAATGTAGTAGCTGATGCGCTTAGCCGCAGATCAATGGGTAGCCTATGTGAAGCTCCTCCGGAGAAGAAGGAATTAATTCATGAGCTCCACCAACTAGCTCATCTTGGAGTTCGTTTAATTGACTCAGGCAGTGCAGGAATTGATGTCAATAATCCCACTGTTTCATCCTTGGACATAGAGGTGAAAGAGCGTCAATATGAAGATCCTCAGTTGAGCCACTATAGAGACACATTTCATGAAAAAGAGAAGTCTCCATTTGAAGCTTCTACAGATGAAATTCTTAGATCCGAGGCAGGCTATTTGTTCCGAACGTTGCAGAATTACGTTGTCTTTCTTCTAGAAGAAGCTCATTATTCTCGGTATTCTATTCATCCCGGTGCGACAAAGATGTATCATGATCTCAAGTTAATATATTGGTGGGATGGCATGAAGAAAGACATAGCAGAATTTGTAGCTCAATGTCCAAACTGTCAACAAGTGAAAATCGAGCATCAAAAGCCAGGAGGGTTATTGCAAGCAATGGAAATCCCTACTTGGAAATCGAAAGTGATCAACATAGATTTTATTGTGGGATTACCTCGTTCCCGAAGTAGATATGACTCCATATGGGTGATCGTGGACAGACTCACGAAAGCAGCTCATTTTCTTCCTGTCAGAACCACATATTCAGCAAAAGACTATGCAAGGTTGTATCTTAAAGAGATTGTGCGACTCCACGGTATCTCGATGTCTATTATCACAGATAGAGGAGCACAATTTACAGCTAAGTTCGGGAAATCTTTCCAAGAAGGTTTGGGTACTCAAGTAAACCTTAGCACGACATTCCATCCTCAGACTGATGGGTAGGCCGAACGTACCATTCAGACCTTGGAGGATATGCTAAGAGCATGTATTCTAGATTTCGGTGGTAGTTGGGATGACCACTTACCCCTTATTGACTTTGCATACAAGAACAACTACCATTTCAGTATCCAAATGGCTCCGTATGAAGCTCTATATGGGAGGAAGTGTAGATCCCACATTGGGTGGTTTGAAGTAGGAGAAGTACAACTAATAGGCACTGAATTGATTCAACAAGCAGTAGAAAAGGTCAAGGTCATTCGAGATCGGTTGTTGACAGCCCAGAGTCGCCAAAAATCATATGCGGACAACCGTCGATGAGACTTAGAATTTCATGTTGATGATTGGGTATTCTTAAAGGTGTCGCCAAAAATCATATGCTATGTCTTTCTTCTAGAAGAAGCTCATTATTCTCGGTATTCTATTCATCCCGGAGCGACAAAGATGTATCATGATCTCAAGTTAATATATTGGTGGGATGGCATGAAGAAAGACATAGCAGAATTTGTAGCTCAATGTCCAAACTGTCAACAAGTGAAAATCGAGCATCAAAAGCCAGGAGGGTTATTGCAAGCAATGGAAATCCCTACTTGGAAATCGGAAGTGATCAACATAGATTTTATTGTGGGATTACCTCGTTCCCGAAGTAGATATGACTCCATATGGGTGATCGTGGACAGACTCACGAAAACAGCTCATTTTCTTCCTGTCAGAACCACATATTCAGCAAAAGACTATGCAAGGTTGTATCTTAAAGAGATTGTGCGACTCCACGGTATCTCGATGTCTATTATCACAGATAGAGGAGCACAATTTACAGCTAAGTTCGGGAAATCTTTCCAAGAAGGTTTGGGTACTCAAGTAAACCTTAGCACGACATTCCATCCTCAGACTGATGGGTAGGCCGAACGTACCATTCAGACCTTGGAGGATATGCTAAGAGCATGTATTCTAGATTTCGGTGGTAGTTGGGATGACCACTTACCCCTTATTGACTTTGCATACAAGAACAACTACCATTTCAGTATCCAAATGGCTCCGTATGAAGCTCTATATGGGAGGAAGTGTAGATCCCACATTGGGTGGTTTGAAGTAGGAGAAGTACAACTAATAGGCACTGAATTGATTCAACAAGCAGTAGAAAAGGTCAAGGTCATTCGAGATCGGTTGTTGACAGCCCAGAGTCGCCAAAAATCATATGCGGACAACCGTCGATGAGACTTAGAATTTCATGTTGATGATTGGGTATTCTTAAAGGTGTCGCTAAAAATCATATGCTATGTCTTTCTTCTAGAAGAAGCTCATTATTCTCGGTATTCTATTCATCCCGGAGCGACAAAGATGTATCATGATCTCAAGTTAATATATTGGTGGGATGGCATGAAGAAAGACATAGCAGAATTTGTAGCTCAATGTCCAAACTGTCAACAAGTGAAAATCGAGCATCAAAAGCGAGGAGGGTTATTGCAAGCAATGGAAATCCCTACTTGGAAATCGGAAGTGATCAACATAGATTTTATTGTGGGATTACCTCGTTCCCGAAGTAGATATGACTCCATATGGGTGATCGTGGACAGACTCACGAAAACAGCTCATTTTCTTCCTGTCAGAACCACATATTCAGCAAAAGACTATGCAAGGTTGTATCTTAAAGAGATTGTGCGACTCCACGGTATCTCGATGTCTATTATCACAGATAGAGGAGCACAATTTACAGCTAAGTTCGGGAAATCTTTCCAAGAAGGTTTGGGTACTCAAGTAAACCTTAGCACGACATTCCATCCTCAGACTGATGGGTAGGCCGAACGTACCATTCAGACCTTGGAGGATATGCTAAGAGCATGTATTCTAGATTTCGGTGGTAGTTGGGATGACCACTTACCCCTTATTGACTTTGCATACAAGAACAACTACCATTTCAGTATCCAAATGGCTCCGTATGAAGCTTTATATGGGAGGAAGTGTAGATCCCACATTGGGTGGTTTGAAGTAGGAGAAGTACAACTAATAGGCACTGAATTGATTCAACAAGCAGTAGAAAAGGTCAAGGTCATTCGAGATCGGTTGTTGACAGCCCAGAGTCGCCAAAAATCATATGCGGACAACCGTCGATGAGACTTAGAATTTCATGTTGATGATTGGGTATTCTTAAAGGTGTCACCAATGAAAGAGTGATGAGATTTGGTAAGAAAGGGAAGTTGAGTCCTCGATACATTGGACCTTATAAGATTGTCCGCAAGGTGGGTCAAGTAGCTTATTAATTGGACTTACCCGCGAAACTTGAATCAGTCCATCCGGTTTTTCATGTCTCAATACTCCGCAAGTGTGTTGGAGATCCTACGAGGATTGTTCCAATAGATGATGTTCAAGTGACAGAAAGGCTGGCTTATAAAAAAGTATCCATTGCCATACTAGATAGGCAAGTACGGAGGCTTAGAAATAAAGAAGTAGCCTCAGTTAAGGTCTTATGGCGAAATAACAATCGAGAAGAAATGACTTGGGAAGCAGAAGAAAATATGAAGTCCAAGTACCCGTACTTATTCCAGCCCCCGGAAGAGATCCAAGATGAACATCAAGATTATGAGGTATGTATGTTTTCTTTTTATGCTTTTGGGTCGTGTGTGGCCAAATTCTATTGCTATTATGTTGTAGCCCTGTGAGGCATTGTTATTATGGGCTGTTGTGACAGGATGGTATTTCCATATTACAGGGGAAACTCTGGCGAAATTTTCGTAGAATTCCTGAGCGCTTAACATTCGAGGACGAATGTTCCAAAAGGGGGGAAGAATGTTACACCTCGAAATTTTTTTCGTTCGTGCACAGTGAATAGAATAATGAAGGGCACGAACTATACAATGTTTCAATAAGTAAGAGATAGCATTTTATGACCCTAATTGAGATTTCAAAGACATTCGAGGCAAGAGAAGCAAGTTTTCCGAGAAAGGCAAGGTATACGTTATGCATCAGAAATGATTTACAAGTGACAGGTTAGTGAAGACTTAATGATGTCTTGGAAATAGTTATAATGTCCCATATATTGTTAATGAGGTGTTAAACAATTGTTAAGAAGGTTCCATAAGGATTGAAGATCAAACGAGTCGACGAGAACGAAATTCGGAAAGCTACGCAATAGACGGTCCAACATACGGGCCGTATAAAACATACTGGTCGTATGTTAGGCCGTATGTTCTTCCCAGAATGGGGACCTTCACTGGTCCAAACATACGGTCAAACGCAGGTCCATATAAAATATACGGACTGAATGTTGGTCCGTATGTTCGCATAAAGACATATTTTAAGTTGATATAAGGAGGACCCAAGTTCATTATTTCATTTCATTTTCTCACTCCATACCTCAAGAACCCTCTAGAAAGCTCTCCATACTTCTTCCACAAGAACTCAGGAGAGATTTGTGATCAACATCATCAAACCAAGGAAACCAAGTGTAAGAAACTCATTGGAGTTCATCCAAGTCAAGAAATCACATTAGAAGTGAACTAGTGTTTTGGCTCAAGTGAAATATTTCCACTCAAAGCTCATTCCTACACTATCTAAGGTAAGTTTTATGATTATTCCATGTTGTTTAAGATACTGAGAGGTTGAAAGACTTAGATTATGAAGGGAGATAGAAAGTGGGTTACAAAGATGAGAGTAATGAGATTTTGAGTAGTAGCTTGAGATGAGTCATGATTCTTGATTTGTTGTGATTATGATTTATGTTATAAATTATATTAAGGACATGGGATAAGATTATATTTGAGTAAATGTAATAATGAACTATGACCATAATTATGGAGGAATTGAAGTGAAATTGTGAAATGTGGATAATGTAGAGTGAATGAAGATTGTTGGTTATAATGTTGTGAATGTTATTATAGACGTTTGGGAGTTGATATATGATATGGGAAAAGTTGTATAAACAAAGGAAATGCTGCCCAATTTCCTCTCGCTTTGGTTAAACATGTTCATGTGATCGATTAGCTAACGTTAATACGAACTCTCTTGAAGGTAGAAATACGTGCATTGAAGGAGAACGATCAAGCGATAGAATAGATAAACGAAAAGGTATGTAAGGCTAGTCCTTTCCTTCTAAGGCATGACTCCTACGGCATGAATCTTCCTATTTTTCCCTGATCTTCCTATATAACGAAATTATGAGTCTATGACTATAAAGAGCTGTATATGTATAAGATAAAGAAAAGAGATACGACACGAGCATGATAATGATGATGATGAGTTGAAGTATAAAGAATCCTAAAGTAAGATATGATGTCCATGAGGTTAATAATCCTAAGTATGGTTCCATTGATGTTGCTCCTTGTGTACACTCACCTTAAATGTTAGTTCCTTCAAGGTGAGATATGATGAATATGATCACTCCATAATGAAATCGGGGGTTCTCGACCTTATGGCACCCCGATATAAATATAGATTGTCTTTAAGATCTAGCGCATGTTCTATGACAAATGTATGATGATGAGAAGTTCATGATGAGTATATGATGATATGATTACACCGTGCCTAAATGGCCGGGCATGTCACTGCAAAGGCGGGCTGCATACGATTCCACCGTGCCTAAATGGCCGGGCACGTCACCGCTAAGGCGGGTTGCTTATGATTACACCAAGCCTAGAGGGTCGGGCATGACACCACTAGTGGGCGGCGTATGATGGTTACCCGGACGCCGGTTAACGACGAGGGTGTACGTTATGATATATGTGATATGACGATATATGTGATTTCATGATTTATGTGATATGATTAAAAATGCTCACACTCTTAAAAGCCAAGCAGGTTATATCTATTCTTTACCTTATGTCTTATGATTTCTCTATTATGTTCATTTCATTCATGCCTTACATACTCAGTACAATGTTCATACTAACGTCCTTTTTCTTTGGACGCTGTGTTCATGCCCACAGGTAGACAGGGAGGTGATCCTGACTCGTAGGAGCTATTAGCAGGTCTTGAGAGCACTCCATTATTCCGTAGGTGCCATTTATTTATTCTTTTGTGTATGTATGTTTTGGACACGACGTGGTCTTTTCTCGTCCATATGTCTAGTACTCTAGTAGAGGCTCGTAGATACGCATGTGTGGGTAGTATGGTCTCACGATTTCCCACGTGTATATATATTATTTTGATAGCCAAAGGGCTTATGTACATAAAAGGTACTTATGTTTCGAAATGTAAAATGGGTTTTCTATGATTATGAGCATAAGATATAAGAATGACCGCAAGATGAGTAATAGAATGAGCGGTGCTCGATGGTTAACTCCGAGTACCCGTCATGGCCCTAGTCGGGTCGTGATAGATACAAGGGCACTGTCTAGTAGAGTCTTGCGAGTGGGTACGAAGAGCTCTGTATCTATCTTCGAGAGACTATAGGACATTTAGAAAACTTCTATACTTTCACTCCTCGTTGTGCGTGTTTCATTCGGTTAAGGTCTAAACTTCATTATTCTAATTTCTCACTAATGGTGTGGACACGTTCTCGACATGCGAGCAGCTAGATGTGATGTCGCCTGGTATGGTTCGAGATATGCAACTGTAGTAGGGACACGTGATCAACTCCAGATTTCAGCTATGATTTGAAGACTTGATAGAGTGGGATTATGATTCAGATTCTCTGGTTCGGTGACATCCCTAGGAAATGGGAGTCAAGGAAGCACATTTATCGTATATCAAGTGATGGGAAGATAATGTCGATTCTAAAATAGTACGGTTAGCAGAATAACCATGTGATAATTTTTGTGGCTTTGAAGATTACGATCGAAGGGTTTCATCAGGACATAAAGGTTTCTTAGGATACAACAAGATGGGACATGTACAAATACTCTGAACACAAAGGAAAATTTGGAAAAATCAGTTGATTAGGAAAAAAAAAATAGCTGATGAGGTTGTGAAGAGAAGTTTGGAAGGCTTATAAATAGGAAAGATGACCTTTTATGGTAAATTATGAGGATTTGTGGACTTCGTTTTTGGATGCGTGCGGAGAGTCTTCAGCTACTTGACGGAACAGGGACGTAATTCGAATGGATCATTCTCAGTTATAAGACAAGCATAAGTGGTGGATGAGCTCGTCTGCAAATGGTTACTATGGGTGACTGAATCTTGTGGGAATAGTCGAGTATCATCTTCTAGTAAAGGGTTGTGTTTGCCGGTTCGATTGATATCTCGGGAATATGGTAACAAGGAGGAATTATTGTGAGCTTCGAGTTGGTTGATTATGTGAGACAACTTTCATTTATGAAAATATTTCTAAAGGATCATGGGTTAGTTGGTACGTGAGCTATGTCGTAGACTTCTGGGGGTAACAGTGGTCAACTAACAAGAATGAATCTAATGATGGATGAGTGTGAGGATTTGACTTCTAGGAGAGTTATTAATTGTTGCAACTAACTTAAAGAAAATGTGGATTCTGTAATTTTGGCTTTGGCACTACGGGTTCTGCGATTAGTAGCGGGTGTCAAATAATTCAAGTCGCAAAGTACATTTGAGCGGTTAAATTGAGGATCAGTGGAAATAGTCTAGGCAAGGGCAGTCATTTCACCAGAGGACTTTGGGTATTCGTGTGGAGTTGGTAAACACATGAACCAAGATGGAAGAACGATTCGCCTGTTAAGGAATTTTGACAAGGAAACTAGTGTGAGCTTTATGAGGTCGTAGGTAGAGAGTTATGTGTATTAGTCAAAGATCACCGACAGATTATGGACCACCTCATAGTGTTTGAGATGTTGCATCGGCAGTGATCAGTTTTTGGGATAACCAGCGTTGGTCAGGTATTTTGTGGTAGGAAGGAATCGTGAGGAATGGTATATGTGATGTGTTCGACTTAGAGGAACTGTTTGAGTGAGGCAAAGGAAACTCTCAGACTCTCTAGATCGGGGCTTACTACTATCTCTATGATTGATTTGGATATTTTATAATATTTATGATATTTCGATCCACCCCTTAGTAGGTTTGAGTAATTTCAGATTGATGATGATAAACTTGATCTTGAATGAAAGATAGAACTAGAGATTCGGGTAAAGGGCATCTTACTATCGGCTTCGAAGGATTTGGGTTCATAAGAATTGGATTGGTATCAGCGTGACTACTTAATCATGTTCAGGTTATGGTGGCATTATGTTATCCCATTCGGTTGGGTGGGGAAATGGTAAGTCTGATTGAGGAAGCCCGTGTACGATTTGATTTAGTGACTGGCAGGTGCCAGCGGGACCTTGTGATTAAATATTGATGAGAAGGTAAATTGCAATTTACCAAGAGGGGTATTTCTATAGCATACTGGAATGGACAAGTAAGAGTTGATTAATAGAGGGAAGTCTCTACGATGGAAAGTTGGAGTCATGATTTCGAGGTCAGACAATGTTAGCGGTAGTAGACGATATCGAAGTGTTGATGGTTAGGTAGTATGATTGAGTATTTCAAATATGGATGACTTGAGGGTATCATGCGAGGTAAGACTTATGGATTGTAAGATTGATACTTTGGGAATTGTTAATTGTTAAGAGCGTAATAAGTATAGTGCTCAGAGATTTTAGGGTTATGTACTGTGGAATATTTGAAAGGATGAACAAGTTAGTTGAAACATAATGAAGAGAGAGATCGATGTAATTAGATTCTTTAAAGTTTATCATATATGGGGTGAGTAGTGCGAGTTGACAGATATGAAGAATTAAAGTCTTAAGGTATAGCTCGTGGGTATTTGATTGACTACTTCGGCAAATCTCAGATTTTGAGGTTGGAAATGGCAGCGCGAGGTTGAGGAATCAGGAACAGCAGATTAGAATGGATCACCACAAACTTATGAAAAGCTTACTGTTCAATTATAGAGATTTGATAACGGTTTGGCTGATTATTGGTGACATTCAGGGTATGATGCATTTTAATCAGGCCAAGGCTGTTCATGTAATTGAGGGGACTTATGGATGTGTTACCAGGATATTTATGGCTATTCGAGTAATCTGTGTCTAACGATTTGATGGTTTTCCGTTTTAAACAGAGGTATCTCAGGTTGCCGAGCGTGTGCAGATTAAAAAGTGGTTTGATAACATTTGGTAACGGCGGCTTATGGGCAAATTTTATCGGTCTACGCAGATGCTTAGAGATGTTATATCCCAGAAAATTTCGCGTCACCAAGACTGTAGATGGCTTAGTATGAGCTCAAGGGAGAGTAAAGTTATACAAGGACTAGGGATGAAGATTATATGATCTGGGTATAAGAATATATATATATATATATATGACATTTGGAGACCGTAGGGAGTAAATCAGTTAACACGTTACTTGATGAGTGGCCCTCGCAACCGTAAGTAAGGCGGGGCCCACATGCCAGGGTTTTATAAAGGACATATGAAAAGTTACATGAGTAGTACATGGGAAGTTGAGCAAGTCTTAAGATGGATCGTTGGGCCGAATATGGGCATAAGCCCTCCAAAAGGATGATTTAAGGATACGTATTCGGATGATTTGACTTGGAGGGGCCAAAACGCCATTATAAGTTTGGAATTTGGAAATACACCAAAAATGAAAGTTGTACATAATTGAAATAGCTTACCAACCGTAGGTCGTGGGCCCTCATACCATATCGGGATCAAGAGTTATGACCTTTTTACAGAACGAACGCGCAGGCAGAGAAATTAAGCTTGCACGAACGCGCCCAAAGGTGGTGCAATCGCGCTGAACGATTATTGAGGCGGTGCAGGCAGATTCTGGAACTTTATTTAAGGGGGCTTAACCCCTCTTTCTTCATCATAACATACCAAAAACCCCTCCAAACCTCTAGAAATTTCCCCCAAACCTCCAACACCAAATCTTAGCCCAAATCAAGTTTAATTCCCGAATTCCGGTGCAGACAGCATATAGTTGCGATTATAAAATCGTATTGCAGCGAGTCTTGGTTTGAAGGCAAGTTGAAAAGTGAAGATATTGTTGTTCTAGCAGAGGTAAGGTATGAATCTTCCTTTATTGAGATTGATTTAAGTTTATTTACGGAGATAAGGTTATTAAATAATCGTCTAATGAATTTATGGGTTGAGAAATTGGACAAAACATCGTGCGGGATGTTTATGGAATATATTAGTATGATAATAGTGTTGTTGATGTTGGTATTGTTGTTGTTGTTGATTAGTTGCTGAATTGTGATTTCGGGCTAGGCATATAATTAGGGGAGGTGCTGCCCGAATTTCGGCAGATTCTAAATGGATTTAAATTGAAGGCTTAAGACAAGTGTATGATGGTGAGCCTAAAAATAGTGTGAATGGTTTTATATGTAGATTTCAAGACATGAGGTAGGTTGGAAAGTCAAGAACCGAGCTTCTAGGTATGTTAAGGCTAGTCCCTTTCTTTCTTTTGGCATGATCTTATGATATAAGCCAACAACGAGCAATCGAGTCTCTATATGACTCTACTCTTAGAAGTATTAGGAGTATCCCAGTTATTGATGATCCTATACCCCTGGTTATGATTGTTCCTTCTGTTCATAGGTCCTGAGTTTCGTATCATGACCATGTTAGTTCGTATTTATGCATTGCATTAATTTACATACATGTATATTGAACCGTGACCAGAAAGCGTTATATACGCGTATATTATATATATATATGGGGTATGGGAAAAGGGCGAGGCGTTATATACGCATTACCACCTGATCAGCTGGTGCACAGTGATAATAATTATGGAATATATTAGTATGATAATAGTGTTGTTGATGTTGGTATTGTTGTTGTTGTTGATTAGTTGCTGAATTGTGATTTCGGGCTAGGCATATAATTAGGGGAGGTGCTACCCGAATTTCGGCAGATTCTAAATGGATTTAAATTGAAGGCTTAAGACAAGTGTATGATGGTGAGCCTAACAATAGTATGAATGGTTTTATATGTATATTTCAAGATAGGAGGTAGGTTGGAAAGTCGAGAACCGAGCTTCCAGGTATGTTAAGGCTAGTCCCTTTCTTTCTTTTGGCATGATCTTATGATACAAGCGAACAACGAGTAATCGAGTCTCCATATGACTCTACTCTTAGAAGTATTAGGAGTATCCCAGTTATTGATGACCCTATACCTCTGGTTATGATTGTTCCTTCTGTTCATGGGTCCTAAGTTTCGTATCATGATCATATTAGTTCGTATTTATTCATTCCATTCATATACACACATGTATATTGACCCGTGACCAGAAGGCGTTATATACGCGTATATTATATATATATATGGGGTATGGGAAAAGGGCGAGGCGTTATATACGCATTACCACCTGATCATCTGGTGCACAGTGATAATAATTATTATGCCTGAAGGGACTGCCCGAAGGGGCCATTATGCTATTATGCCCGAAGGGGCCATTATACTATTATGCCCGAAGGGGCTACCCGAAGGGGCCATTATGCTATTATGCCCGAAGGGGCCATTATGCTATTTTGCCCGAAGGCGCCATTCTACTATTATGCCTGAAGGGGCCTATATGGGATAGGGATCGAGCCGAACGTCCCTTGGCACTATGACCTGTGCATATCGTACGCCCTCAGAGGCATTTTCGGTAATCAGAGATGTGCAGACATGTTCAAATAGCAGATATATATACACATGCATTCATACAGATATATTCAGATAGTCAGACATGCAGATGCACTCAGTCAGTCAGTATAGCTTGTGATTTCCAGATTTTCTTCATGATTCCTTTGTATATGTTACTCTTATTCCTTACATACTCAGTACATTACTCGTACTGACGTCCCTTTGCCTGGGGGCACTGCGTTTCATGCCACGCAGGTTTATACAGATGAGTAGAGGACATTGGCTATAGGATGTTCCCAGGCTATCGGCTGGATTGGTGAGCTCCATCTCAGTTCGGAGTGTTGCCGAATCAGAGTACTTATGTTATGGCATCTCGTGTATGTTAGAGACTTTTGCAGACAGTGTCCTGTGGACAGTGTGTCGAGGTGTCAACAGTTATGTAACGCGACCATATAGGTTGATGTGTTTTATGCTTTATTTTTAAGGACTTTATTGTGACCAAAGGCTTTCTTTGAATTAACGATAAGGGAGAAGTCCCTGATTTGACGAAAGAGTTTTATTGAAAAGTTTTTTTGTTTACCTGACGGAAGCATCATTTCGTATATTAAAGGTTCACAAAAAGTTGTGACTCCTTGATGGAATAGTAGTATGGCACTTAGCCGAGTAGGGTCTTGGGTATCATTCGCGGCCCTCCGATTTGGGTCGTGATAGAAGTGGTATCAAAGCAGTTCGTCTTAGGGATTGTTTGCAAAGTCGTGTCCAGTAGAGTCTTGTTTATGGTGTGTTGCGCGCCACATTTATAAACAGGAGGCTACAGGGCATTTAGGATAGTTACCCTTCTTTCATATCTAAGATCGTGCGATGAGAGCCAAGTCATAGGAAATTAAATTCCTTGCACTAACCCTTGATTTCAGCACAAGAATGGTACTGACAAAGGAAGTGAATGATGATATTGGGATTACAGGGACAATAGAAGTTGAAAGAATCAACACAGAGCTAAGTACTGGTAAGAAGGATTATAAGTCAGATATGGTAAGAATGTTGCAAGTATGATTGAAATGTATAGCTAATGAACGGAAGAGGAAGTGGCTAGGGAAGCATAAAAAGACAATCGATAATGGTTCAGGTATATTCTGAGTTGTGACGCTCGAGGTAAGTTTCGTCATCTTTACATTTCTATTCGATATTGAGAGCCCTGTATGGCTAAGGTGTGCTAAGTATGTATAAAATTGGCCCTGTAAGGCATTGTATGTATTTTCTGGGCTGCGTGCAAGTTTTGGATAGTAAGAAATATAAGGGGCACTCTGCTTAAATTTTCCTAAAATTTAAGGACAAGGGCTAAAGATTTAGGAGACCATGAAGATTATACGTCTATGATTGCTACAAATTGATTAATGGAAAAGTATGGGACAATTTGATATGGAATGTTAAGATGAAGATGTCGCTACAAGTGGACATTGGGCATTAGTTATCGGAATAAAAAGTACTATTCCGGCTGGACAGATAGTTGGGTACATTATTATTTCGAGTATCCCTAGGGATTATTATAGGCAAGATTTGAGATTTAAAGTAGTATTTTTGGGTAATGACAAGTAGGGAACGTGAAGGATTCATAAGTGAAAGAACAAAACTGAGGACGAAAGGATTATTATGGGATGAAATTTCGATCAAGAATGGCAATGAAATATAACACCATAAGGTTAAACATTTAAGGGGGGAAGCAAGTAAGCTTGAGTACGAGCACAAGAACTGACTAAGGTATTAGAGGAATTATGACACCCGACAATGGGAAAATCGAGAAGTAATAGGGAGTCCCAAAGACTAAAACAACATTTGCGTGGTCAGTAAAATAAGGGACTCTTCTAATTTGGAGGGAGATGCATGACCGAAATTTTTCTTGGGATCCGTTAGAACTTCAACTTATTTTAGGTCACGTGATGAAGGCCATGCAGTAGGGTGGATGTGATCATACCACCACTAATGCACCTGATCCCATCAGAACTTCGAGGTTAAGCGTGCTTGGGCCAGAGTAGTACTAGGATGGGTGACCCCCTGGGAAGTGTGCTAAGAAGTCTTACAGGTTTAGACATAAGAGAAGGATGAGGAACTAGAACATCTTGAGGGAAATTAGAAGCATATGAGCCTTGCGATAGGAATTTTTAAATGATCGCGAGGTATGAGTCTGGTGAGCTAGGCAAAAGAGGGGAGATGTATTGAAACCACGAATTCAGGACAATTTTAAACAACATTGGGATGTTCCGTAAGTGAGGTATTAATAAGCGATGTACATAATAACTCATGTATGGCCATATTAAATATTATGCGTGCCCTTATGATCGATCTGACAATATGTTAAAGTTACTGAATGAGTTGGGCATTGAAGTTCAGGTAGAAAGTGTTACAGGGCAGATTGATGTTGTTTTCTTCGAATGTTAAAGTTGGACAATCATGACGCAGTAATACCAGGGAGTAAAAAATATGTGTATATGAGAATAAGGAGACTATGATGTTGTGAGAAGAAGGGAGGTGTAAGCAAGGAAAGTATGTTTCTAGTAAAGATCAAGTAAGGTCTCCAAGAAAAGGGTTAAGGCAGCGGTAGAGGCGAAGGGCCGTTCAAATAAATTTTTTAAAGCAAGCAAGCAGGAAGGATAGAGTGTGGCAAAACGTGATATAGGATGGATGCGAAGATCTCGGAAACAAGTACAATAACGATAGGGCCAATGCTATGGAATGGCAAGTGGAGAAGAGCATTTTATGAGAAAGGAAAGTCAGGAAAGACCCGGAGGGCGAAGGTAAGAGAAGTGCATTAGTGAATCGGTTAAAGGAAGTTGTGTAACCATCAAGGACAAGAGGAAGCGTAATAAGCCAACCAGTCTGGCCAAAAGGCAAAACATTGATAACATAAGACAAGAATCTGGATAGGGAGTACAAAAATTCGATCATAAAAGGAATAGGATGAATGTACAAGGGACATGTATAAATACGAACAAGTTATGGCATCAGAACGGGAGATAAGAAAGGGATGAGAAGAGAAAAAATTGGAATTGTGAGTAGGACAAGGATCGACAAGATATTGGAATATCTATGACGCCAGACTATGGTACAACCATCTATTAAAAGAAAGATTACAAACAAAATGAATTGGGTAAATAAAAGAGCAGGTCGTGGAAAATAGATGTGACAGTGCATCGAATTACGATGGTATTAAAAAGGATAAATCAAATGCGGCTGGTTGCAAGATAAGATCAGTATAGAAACGGGAACAGACAGAGACCCTCAGTTGTAAAAGGCGAATATAGGAAATGAGTATTTAAGGACTTCGAACATCTGTGTGATCAATAAACTCAAACAGAAAATAGGGTATACCGAATTATAGGGAAAGATTTATTGGGTGAGAATCAAGCAAAGGTCAAGAGTCCAAGAAGAATCGCAAATGAGGGAATAAAAAGATGATGCGTCTGATTGGAACAAAGCTGGTGGCAATAAAACCGCATAGAGCGAGCAAATTAACGATTCTGCAAGATATTGATGATTGAAATTGTAGACCAAGGAACTGATGTGAACTCACTGCGTGGTAAGGAGCCCGGTTCACAGTTCGGCAAATTTCCAATTTTTTTTTATTCATCAGTCGGACTAAGGACTAACAACTTTAAGGATAAATTGGAAGAAAAAGATCACTGATGAAGAGATTCGAGATATTCTTGATGTAAGTACAAGAATTACCAATAGCAGGACCAACCATGAGAAATGTATTGATCGGTTCAGTTGATATGAGGAAGCAAGGGATACTATATTACCAGTTTCTGAGGGTATCCTTAAGGGGGAAAAATAAGTAAACTTCAAGAGGATGAAGGCATGGAATATCTGTGAAGCGTAAGAAGGATACATAAAGATCAAGAGAGTAAGAATTTCGGACATATTAAAAGGGCACAAAAAGGAAGATGGGGCCAAAAGTGAATAAGAGTATATGGTAAGTACTGGGTAAGCGAGCATATAAGGGTGTAAACGACAGAGGTCGGAGAGACGATGTGGATGATAGAGTATAAAGATTTAGTAGACAAACAATTGATAAGGAAAAAGGGATGACCGTGAGTAGGAGCATAAATTTCAGCCACAACAGAAAGAGGATAATATTCAAGAATCGAGTGGGTAGGAAATTCAGTGAACTCCCGAAATATACCCATTGGTGGTAAAACAACAGTAATCAAGTGATACCAAAGGAATTGTGAAGCCACGAATATAGGGTCTACATGTACGTAAGAATGATGAGCTAGTAATTCCGCAAGAAAGAACGGTATATATTAAGAACAAGGCATGTTATTGCCCAATTAAAGAAACCAAGGAATCCAAGAAAGATAAATCGTCAGAAGTTGAGGCGAACGCCAGTGTAAAGAGTTATCGAGTACTACTACAGTGAGACAGGGAATGCTAAAGATTCATTATAAGGAAAAATCCAAAAAGGGTTAAGGAAATATTAACTAGTTGAGCAGAACTGGGCGGTACGCAGATAAGAGATGGAGTAACATGTCACACCCTCATCTTGATAGGGCATGATGGGCACCGGACTCTCTTCAGAGTCGAGCGAACCCTTAAACGTTTGCTGTACCAAAACCTGTCATTTCAAAAACTTTTAAAAACATGGAACTTTCCAAATAAAGATCATTGTCTTTATACAGATTATGAAAACTTTCAATCAATTACGTAATTTTTACCAACTGAGTTCATCTGAAAATACATACTCTTTGAACATCTATAAACGATTCGCACTTCTCGACGCCCTATCCACAGGACACTGTCTGCAAAGTCTCTAACATATACAAAATACCATGACATAAGTACTTCGACCCGGCAACACTCCGAACTGAGATGGAGCTCGCCAATCCCGCTAGAACACCTTTAACAATATCCTCTACTCATCTGTATGCACCTGCGCGGCATGAAACGCAACCCCCGAAGAAAGGGGGTCAGTACAGAATATGTAAAGCATTACTGAATCATAAACAAGGAGAAGCATAACAGTAAACAAGTTTAGAAGCAACCCGAGAATACCTGGAACAACATTTTGAACCATGCCATATAGTACTTTGCACAATCTCTAGCATACACAATATTAACATAACATACATAAATTATAGAACCCACAGTATAAATATAATATCACAATAGTCCCTTCGGACAGCCGTTTCCGGCTCAATAATAATGATGGCCCCTTCGGGCAGCCGCTTCCGGCTCAATAATAATGATGGCCCCTTCGGGCAGCCGCTTCCAGCTCAATAATAATGATGGCCCCTTCGGGCAGCCGCTTCCGGCTCAATAATAATGACGGCCCCTTCGGGCAGCCGCTTCCGGCTCAATAATAATGATGGCCCCTTCGGGCATGCCGGTTCCGACATAATACTACCCTGGCCCCTTCGGGCATGCCGGTCCCGACATAATAATGATGATCCTGGCCCCTTCGGGCATAATAATAATAATGATGGCATGAAATGTAAACTTAAGTCATAAATGGAACGAAATAGTAAAACCTCGCACCCCGTTCAGAGTGGCTTTGAAAAATTAATTAGTAAAATCTCACACCCCCTTCGGAGTGGTTTTGAAAGTCTAAATAGTAAAATCTCGCACCCCCTTCGGAGTGGTTTTGGAAATCAAACTTTATATTTCCTTTAGTATAAAACTAGTTTTCTCGAAATCATTAGTAAAAATCATAAACACGTTTCAAGTCAATCCGAGTTAGCATAAGAAAGTTATGGACATTATTCAACTCTAACTTTATGTTTCCTTTAGTATAAAACTAATTTCCTCGAAATTATTAGTGAAACCATATGCACAACTCAATTGGTATAACGTAAACTGAGGCCATATGTTATACAGCACGCTCAGACATAAGCTGAGGCCATAGCGCACTCAGTGATCAGCTGAGGCCATAGCACACTCAGACTTAAGCCGAGGCCATACGTTATATAGCACGCTCAGTCGCGTCATGAAATCATAGAGAGAAAAAGAAAAGAAAAAAAACTATTATGGACGTCATGTATGCAATCAAACCCTTTTCATTTGTCTCCTTCGAGACTCACAAATATAAATGTAAAATACATAGTTAAGAGAAAGACCTTATGAACGTCCCCTTCGGGATTTAGACAACATTATGAAATCACACAACTTGAGAATGCCCCTTCGGGCTTAAGAGGTCAAAGAACTCAGGATATCCTACATCTAGGAATGGATTCATTATGGACATTGTTACGCTTCGTTTCCAAAACAATCCGAGTTAGAATATGAAAGTGAGGAACGTTATTCATTATAGAAACCTCTACGAACGCTTTAAAGCAATCCGAGACTGTCTACGAAAGTTTGGGACATTAATACTTATAAAACTCTTTTAAAAACAAGAACCCTTTATGCTTTGCTCGTTATTCAATCATATGATAATCTCGACTATACTAAGCATACTCATATCAAGAAGTGAATAAGAATCGTAAATAAGCTCGGAATCAAGAATAGAATTACCCCAAGATACGTATCATACCTTACTTAGCTCTAGGACATGCCAAAAGAAAGAAAGGTTAGGCTTTACATACCTGTCCTACGTCCAATTAGCTACGCTTATTCGTCCAAGCTTGCTAGTCTACATTCAAGAGATTTGGCATAATCATTAGACTCATCGACATATGCTTGTCTTAGTCCTTCAAATGAATTCATTTATATTCTGCCGAAATTTCGGCGGCATTTCCCCTGTAAATACACCATCCCCGAGAATTTAACTCGGCCAAATTATCAACAACAATCTGAGAATTCAACTCGGCCAAATTATCAACAACAATACCAACAGTCATTCTAACAATATCAACAACCTTTTCAAAACGCATCCCAACGTTAGCAACTTCTTTCTATAAACTTCGACGGCGTTTCATTTATGTTCAATTCATAATTGCTCACATATTCAAGTACTAATCCAAAACCATTCAAACAACATTCAAGAATACTTCAAACAATCCGCATAATATTCAAGATAGTCTAATCAATACTCCACTCCACCCGAAACCTTCCAAATTCAATAAGAACAATAACAACATATTTTCTTTCCTTCCAAATGCAACAACAATACATTTCTTTCTTTTAAATTCATGAACTACGTCAACAATCTACATATTAACAACATCATTCATACAATATAAGAATTCATGCTAGTGTTGCATTAACTTCTTCAACAATCCACAAACAATTAAAATTTCATTTCAAGCCATCAAACCTTCATTTTCTTCATGGAATCCACAACAACAACAATCCAAATACTAAAGAAAATCAATTCATCACATCCTATCAACATAGCCCTATTCGGCCACCACCACTACACACATACTTCATGAATTTCATCCATTTCTACATACTACAACACACACAACCATCCATAACATAAAAAGAAGATTAATTCTTACCTTTTTCCCTTAATTTCCCTCTTGGCTAGAATTATGGACTTGCAACAAAGAGAGGTCTTCTTGCTCCAACAATTATACCACTTTAAAGAGGACCTTCAAATTAGTAGGAATACTAGAAGAAAATATTTTTTGAGCAAGATTTCCAAGGGTTCCTTTTTCTTGCTCTATGGCCGAATGGCCCTCTCCATGTTTCCTCTCCAAGTTTCTTGAAATTTCCAAAAGATGAAGATGAAAAGTATGACCATTAAGTCATCTTTTGGGTCTTATTTATTTTAATTCCATGTGGGCCTTGGCCCACTTCAACATGGCCGGCCACTTTGGCCCAAATTATCCAAGCCCAATCTCTTTTTTTTTTCTTAATTCATGAAAATTTATTTTCCCCAATTCCAATTTTGCCCTTAGCCTTCCTCCGTATTTTCTATGAGCCATCTTGCGAATTTCCCTTTTTTCCCCTAGCCTTTCTTAATATTTCCACATCAAAACTTTCATGAACAACTTGTGTGCTAAACAAGATCAAAATATAGCCTTGCCCTTAACTCCCCGCAATTATCTTGAATTATTCGAATGTACAAAATGCGGGCTATAACATAACATCTCAGCAGGAGAGCTCTAGATACAGCTGTTAACTAACTGAGAAATAGAGGGTAAAGCTCAGAGAGGTAAGAAGGAAGGAAAAACTAAAAATCAGGTTGATCACAATTCATATGAATGGTGGGGCTAATGGATAAGTTCTCAGAGATCGCCAACAGAGTATGAGTAAAGATTGACTGGACCATAAATATAAAGGTTCAGACCCTAAAAATGAACGGGAGAGGATTGTCTCTTCAACAGATCGACATAGCGTCGTAAGTGTCACACCCTAATTCCGCTAGGGTGTGATGGGCACCCGACCCTTACCTAGGGCCAAGCGAACCCTCAGACTCTTGCTACACATAAAATCATGCCAAACTTTTCAAATCAAATGAGATGAAATACATCGTAATTTGTTTTTTCCAGAAATATTCTTTCACGTAGCTTCCAAGCATAACGAATCAATAATCGTACAAAATTCAGTACATAACACAGACCGACATTTTGGCTGACGGAGCCGCTTACAGACTGACAACCAATACCCACGACGCTGTCTGCAAAGTCTCTAACGTAATCCAGAAAGCATAACATACCAACTCTGACTCGGCAGCACTCCGGGAACAAATAGAGCTTGCCATCTGCACTGGAACATCTTCTATACTGTCTTCAACTCACCTGGGAGTACCTGCGCGGCATGAAACGCAGCCCCCCGAAAAGAGGGGGTCAGTACGAAATATGTACTGAGTATGTAAAGCATACAACACAGAAAGCAAAGTCACAACTGAAATATGATATATAGAAAGCGAGCACAATAGCCAGCATACTAAGGAGTCGTATCCGGCGTACAACAGGCAAAAGAAGTTCCGGAGAAATCAACACGGCAATCGGGATGACAAAATGTTTGCTTTGTTTTGGAAAACATATTTGTTTCACACACATAGAAGAATCAACGCACAATTTCCGCGGCCATAAGTCCAGTGGTCACAATCACACATACCGCGGTCAACTATCCAGCGGTTTTCTATCACAAGTTCGACATACCGCGGTCAAGGGTCCAGCGGTCTATGTCGGCATAATCACAAGTGCGGCAGACGCGGTCAAGGGTCCAGCAGTCAATGCCACACGTCCGGCATGACGCGGTCAAGGGTCCAGCAGTCAATGTCGGGCACGCCGCGGTCGAGGGTCCAGCGGCCAATATCACATATGCGCATATTCACATAACCGGCCCGGGACTCGGTAACACAGAAGATAACCAGACAAAATGCCAAATTATCACTTTCCAAACATAATCACACATGCCAGGATCATGCATCACACAGGACTCAGGTATACCAAAATCGTATATCGGAAAATAAAGAAAATAAGTAATTTGTCCAGAATCTCAGGGTAAGATTTTTAAAAACGCTTTAGATGTCAAAAACATTTTATAATGCTCATGAAGGTGGTCATAACACCTATCATATAGTGAACAACATAATAACCAGGAGTTACCTGCGAACTCCGGACAAGAGTACATTGGCTAAAGCCGTACATCACATGTCAGGGTTTCGGTCCCCACAATTGGGTCAATAATCATTAAAATCCGCCTCAGGATAGATAAAATATCTCCCGTTTAGTAGTCGGAACAATAACCATGAGTTTCTTTGACTTACCGTACGGGAATAAGACAAACAGAACAATAAGAGAGGCATCGGGGATAGCGGGCCCACCTCAGGCCAAGTCGAGGCGGCGGACGAGAATCACACCCATTAGACTCTACGGAGTCATCCAGGAAAGTTTTAGAACGATCGGGTTACATTTGTAAACGTTTTGGAAGTCCAACCACTTTTCTAGTAAAATGCACCTTTTATAATTCAATTCTATTGAATGAATAGTAACGAAAACTAATCTCGGGTTACGATGAGCAGGATGGTCCCCGAGGCCGAAATCTCAACCTAGTAGACCTAGGGCATGCCAAAGAAGGAAAGGATAAGCTTTACATACCTTTCGCGCTACTCACGCTTGTCCAAACTCAATCTCCGTTTCGCCCAAAACCTACAAATGGTCATTTTTACCAATTGTTAACTATAAGGCTTTTGGTATTCAATCTTTAACTCATCACTTGTCTACAAAAATTTGGGCAGCATTTCCCCTATAAACTCGTCTATCCGAATTTCCAATTGCTCTCCTGTTGACACAGAAATACCAACAATAACATATGGACACAACCATATCTTCAATTCTTTTATTTCAACAAGAACAACAACATATCAAAACAGCCCCCAACTGTAACATAACGATGCCCGAAATTCTAACGAACACTTGCAATACACCAAGCAGCCCATATGCACTTCTTATACCTTATTTCATGCAATATTTTCAGAAAATTTCAGGGAAATACAACAGCAGCCACTCGACACCACATCATCTACTCATGTGCAATAAAACCACATTATTATCTCTATAATCCTTACAACAACCCACAACAATTTAACTCCAACTCTAACCATTAAATTCCTTCACTCTCCTCACATAATCCATGATTACAACAACCAAAATATTAATTCAAATCAGTCCATCAATTTCAATTAAAACAGCCCCTCACCCATAAATTTCAACAAAATAACAAACGAGTTTATAATGTTGTTTTCTCCGTTCTAATTCGTTAAAACTCTAAATAAACACTTTAATAACATAAAAGGAATTTTATAAATACCTTATCAGAAGCTTCACCACGAAAATTCCATCCCCCAAGACCAATATTTATCTCAAATTGAAGGCAACGCAACGTACAACGTTTTTCTCTTCATGAGCTTCGAGATTCGGAGCTCGGATTTTGATCAAAATGGCTTCCTTAGCCCAGGATCTCTCTCTCTCTCTCTCTCTCTCTCTCTCTCTCTCTCTCTCTCTCTCTCTAATGTTTTTGGAGGATATTAGCTGAAAATGATCAGCCCTCAAGTGAATTTGCCATATATATTAACGTTAATGGGCCTCATGGGCCGAAACATTAGTGTTTGGGTCGGGTCCAAACTTGCTGCCCTGCCAGCCCAAATTGCATCGTCCATATTTCCTTATCCAAATATCATTTTGACAAGCGGTTTGTTGCGTTGGAAACTAGACTCGATGAACTTAATTTTAGGCTTTTGAAACACCTTAAAAATCCTCATATACTATATGCCCCCAACAATATGGGCTAAAAATCTGGTCCGAGATTTTACTGAAGTTGTTCCGATTCATTTTGTTTAGATTCTCCAACTCTCATGTAACCTCTTATACATACATATACATACCCATATACATACCCATATACATACATAACAATCCATACACGTCTCGAAGGGTCCGGAGAATCACCATAACCTTAAACGTAACTGGAGAACTTACGAAGCTTCAACGAAACTCCAATCGCAAAAATATATTCATATCTTTTATCCATCTTCTATATCATTACTAATAATCTCAAATACTTTAAAAGGGCACTCACATTACCTCATATACGCTCATAACGCGATTTCAAATCCTTTAGGTTACGATGTCACCTCGGGATACTTAAGGCAACCATATATATATAACGATATTCTTACTAACTCGATTAACTTTCCTTGAACTTTCTTAACTCATTCTTTCTTGTCTTAATTAAAATAGCACAGAATCTTACGGGGTGTAACAGTAAGCGGGCAAATTATGGTTATGTTCCTTTAACTAGGGTGTATCGTTTCCAAGCAACCGCGATGAGGATCATACATTGCGTAGTTTGAATAAGTTCAGTCCTAAAAATGTGACCAAGACTACAAGTCAGCAAAGTGAGTGCCAGCGGATGCAAGTAAGAATATTGACAATAGCATCAAAACGAGTTCTACTTCAACATTTGAGGACGAATGTTCCTAAGGGGGGAACCCGGAAAATTTCACGTCACCAAGACTGTAGACGGCTTAGTATGAGCTCAAGGGAGAGTAAAGTTATACAAGGACTAGGGATGAAGATTATATGATCTGGGTATAAGAATATATATATGACATTTGGAGACCGTAGGGAGTAAATCAGTTAACACGTTACTTGATGAGTGGCCCTCGCAACCGTAAGTAAGGCGGGGCCCACATGCCGAGGTTTTATAAAGGACATATGAAAAGTTATATGAGTAGTGCCTGGGAATTTGAGCAAGTCTTAAGATGGACCGTTGGGCCGAATATGGGCATAAGCCCTCCAAAAGGATGATTTAAGGATACGTTTTCGGATGATCTGATTTGGAGGGGCCAGAACGCCGTTATAAGTTTGGAATACGGAAACACACCAAAAATGAAAGTTGTAGTTAATTGAAATAGCTTTCCAACCGTATGTCGTGGGACCTCATACCATATCGGGATCAAGAGTTATGAACTTTTTACTGAACGAACGCGCAGGCAGAGAAATTAAGCCTGCGCGAACGCGCGCCACTGAACGATTTTTGAGGCGGTGCAGGCAAATTCTGGAACTTTATTTAAGGGGGATTAACCCCTCTTTCTTCATCCAAACATACCAAAAACCCCTCCAAACCTCTAGAAATTTCCCCCAAACCTCCAACACCAAATCTTAGCCCAAATCAAGTTTAATTCCCAAATTCCGGTCCAGACAGCGTATAGTTGCGATTATAAAATGGTATTGCAGCGAGTCTTGGTTTGAAGGCAAGTTGAAAAGTGAAGATATTGTGGTTCTAGCAGAGGTAAGGTATGAATCTTCCTTTATTGAGATTGATTTAAGTTTATTTATGGAGATAAGGTTATTAAATAATCGTCTAATGAATTTATGGGTTGAGAAACTGGACAAAACATTGTGTGGGATGTTTATGGAATATATTGGTATGGATAATAGTGTTGTTGACGTTGGTATTGTTGTTGTGTTTGATTAGTTACTGAATTGTGATTTCGGGCTAGGCATATAATCAGGAGAGGTGCTGCCCGAATTTTGGAATTTTGGCAGATTCTAAATGGATTTAAATTGAAGGCTTAAGACAAGTGTATGATGGTGAGCCTAACAATAGTATGAATGGTTTTATATGTATATTTCAAGATAGGAGGTAGGTTGGAAAGTCGAGAACCGAGCTTCCAGGTATGTTAAGGCTAGTCCCTTTCTTTCTTTTGGCATGATCTTATGATACAAGCGAACAACGAGTAATCGAGTCTCCATATGACTCTACTCTTAGAAGTATTAGGAGTATCCCAGTTATTGATGACCCTATACCTCTGGTTATGATTGTTCCTTCTGTTCATGGGTCCTAAGTTTCGTATCATGATCATATTAGTTCGTATTTATGCATTCCATTCATATACACACATGTATATTGACCCGTGACCAGAAGGCGTTATATACGCGTATATTATATATATATGGGGTATGGGAAAAGGGCAAGGCGTTATATACGCATTACCACCTGATCAGCTGGTGCACAGTGAAAATGATTATTATGCCCGAAGGGGCTATTATGTTATTATGCCCGAAGGGGCCATTATACTATTATGCCCGAAGGGGCTGCCCGAAGGGGCCATTATGATATTATTCCCGAAGGGGCCATTATACCGTTATGCCCGAAGGCGCTGCCCGACGGGGCCATTATGCTATTATGCCCGAAGGGGCCATTATACTATTATGCCTGAAGGGGCCTATATGGGATAGGGATCGAGCCGAACGTCCCTCGGCACTATGAACTATGCATATCATACGCCCTCAGAGGCATTTTCAGTAATCAGAGATATGCAGACCTGTTCAGATAGCCAGATATGTATACACATGCATTCATACGGATATATTCAGATAGTCAGACATGCAGATGCACTCAGTCAGTTAGTATAGCTTATGATTTCCAGATTTTCTTCATGATTCCTTTGTATATGTTACTCTTATGCCTTACATACTCAGTACATTACTCGTACTGGCGTCCCTTTACATGGGGGCGCTGCGTTTCATGCCACGCAGTTTTATACAGATGAGTAGAGGACATTGGCTATAGGATTTTCCCAGGCTGTCAGCTGGATTGGTGAGCTCCATCTCAGTTCGGAGTGTTGCCGAGTCAGAGTACTTATGTTATGGCATCTCGTGTATGTTAGAGACTTTTGCAGACAGTGTCCTGTGGAGAGTGTGTCGAGGTGTCGACAGTTATGTAAACCGACCATATAGGTCGATGTGTTTTATGCTTTATTTTTAAAGATTTTATTGTGACCAAAGGCTTTCTTTGAATTAACGATAAGGGAGAAGTCCCTGATTTGATGAAAGAGTTTTATTGAAAAGTTTTTTTGTTTACCTGACAGATGCGTCATTTCGTATATTAAAAGTTCACAAAAAGTTGTGACTCCTTGATGGAATAGTAGTATGGCACTCAGCTGAGTAGGGTCTTGGGTGTCAGTCGCGGCCCTCCGGTTTAGGTCGTGACAAGAGATGTGGAGGAGTTACAATGGATAAGGGAAGTTTTTGGAGTGATTAGTTGATTTTTACAGCACTAGCATGGCAACATATCTCGAGGATTATGTGCTCAGTATGTTACTTGAAGGATAACAAGATTCAGCTAGTGAGTGCTTATTCAATGGTTTTAACTCATCAAAATGAAACCATTAGATTCCAAAACTGCGTAATCGGCCTTAGATAAGGGTTGTTTTTTATGGGAATGCTTGGGATTTGCTCAGGATAAGCACAAATCCTTTTCTGGACAGACAGAGTCTTGATTTGTACTTGTGGTGTGTGATAGCGTGATTCTACGAATCCATGGTACTAAAGATGATTTTGGGAGGTGTGGAAGAAAGATAAATGGAATTATAGTACTTGGCGGGTACAGTTGACTATGGATGACAGTTTCAATTAGAAGATTGTGGAATCCACAGCATTGCGTCATAGTTATGGTTATAATCAAATTCACGTATTTTAGGTAAGGCCCGACCAAGTGTGCGAGGATCAAATTATTAGGTAAGTTAGAGGAAGGTTTGGCGAATCCAGCGGAGAAGCAAATTGCTATGGACTTATAGTAGGATTACCTTGGTAGTTAAGGAAATTTGATTCATATCTGGGTCTTTATAGACCGATGGATTAAGTGATCTCATAGTGTATCGATTCAGACTATTTGCAAATCAGAGAAATTGGCCAGGTTCGGCTTTCGAAAGTTGGTTTGCTTGTTTTGGGTGCTTATTTCTACCGTTACAGATCGAGGCACTTATTTCACATCTCATTCTAGAGATCTATGCAAAAAGAGTTGGATACTCGAGTGGAGCTTGGTACAGCATATCGCCTTCAGACTGATGGACTGTTCAAGCGCACTATTCGGCTTCATGAGGATATGTTAAGGGTTTGTGTGATAGATTTTAGCGGCCTTTGGGATCAATTTCTGCCTTTAGCGGAGTTTATCTACGACAGTTACCGTTCGAGCTTTGAGATGGCACCCTTGAGGCCTTATATGGTAGGAGGTGTCATTATCCAGTTGGTTGGTTTGATGCATTGAGGTGAGACCTCGGGGTACAAACTTGTTGTGGGACTCTTTCGACAAGGTCAGGTTGATTCAAGAAGGGCTTCTTACAACTCAGACTAGATAAAAGAGTTTTACGGGTCAGAAGGTTCGCGACTTTGAGGTCATGGTTGATGACCGAGTATTGCTGAAGGTTTCACCATGAAGGGTGTGATGAAGTTCGGAAGGAAGGGCAAGTTGGTCCTTAGGCTCATTGGTATGTTTGGGATCATTCAGCGTATTGGTGAGTTAGCCTATGAGTTGGATTTGCCTCCTGGTTTGTTGGGTATTTACCCCGTATTTCATATTTCAATGCTAAAGGAGTACCATTCGGACGGTTCTCATGTGATTAGATAGGATTTAGTAATACTTAATCAGTTATGCGGATTAGATATATCCAGTTTTTTAGTGATTCAGGTATCTCTTCTTTCTTTCATGTTTGAGGACGAACATGTGTTTAAGTGGTGGATGATGTTGATACGCTCAAATTACACCTATTAAATGATGTAAAGCGGACGATGTCAAATATAGTAACCCAACTAGGTTGGGGTCGAATCCCACAGGGAATATGGTGTGAAAAGGTTACTAAAATGTCGAATACTTTCTTTAGGTCTAATGTCGTATTTCGTTGGTTTTGTAGAAGATTGGTTGTTTATGACTAATTGCTTTGGATTGTAATATATGGTAAAAGAAACCAAGGTTGTGTCCCCCTTTAGATAAAGTGTATGCTATGGGATCATGATATAGGTCTAATGGATCGTTATTAGAATGCACTTAACCTTTACTTGAATCCCTAATGTTTCCCAACAGTTAAAGATTATTTCTCTTTATGATTTTACCAAATATAAAAGGGTGTATATGAAGAACGGTTAATTCATGCCAAGTAATTTTTTCTTATTCCTAAGTGAATTTATTAAACAAAGGTTAAAGCCTTAAGTTTGTCACGACTCAACCCCAGGGCCATGACGGGCACCCAAAGCTAACCTACTGAGCACCACATACATGAAACTCTTAGTCATAGCTGAGTGGGCCATAATGCTAACTCGTAGATACATCACTTGAATGGGATACAAGCCCAAAACATAACATACATACGTCATCAAACTAATCTCAAGTATACAAGCTGGACCAGACTGTCACATACATCTAACTGTACATATTGTATACAAGCCTCTACTGGGGTACATGACATAACATGGCCGGGACAGGGCCCCGCTATACCCATGCAAATGCATATACAGCCATACTGACTCAGAGAGCAACTCCGAAACAAGTGGAGTGCCACAACACTGTCTACTGAGTTGTTATCCTACTAGGAGATCCATCAACCTGTATCTCAAAAACTGCGGGCATGAATCGCAGCACCACCAGCAAAGAGACATCAGTACGAATAATGTACCGAGTATGTAAGACGGAAATGTAACATAATAAACATATATTGCAAAGAAGAAGGATAAGAATCAACCTGGCGTTTCTGACTTACCAATGAGAATCTAGCATGTATGTCTCTCTATACTCTCCTGTGCTTAACTACATCTATGTACAATACTGTATCGCTAACCTACTTATCACCATGGTGCTAACTACCCAACTGATCAGTCAATACTGCCCGACTAGCCGTAGCATGATGGTAACTGCCCATCCGATTATCGCCCGATGGTAGAGCGCACTGCCCGACTGATTAGTGGTAACTACCCAACCAGCGGTAGCTCAGTGGTTAGAACTGCCCAACCAGCCGTAGCATAGTGGTAAATATATATCTGCCCAACTGATTGTAGACCAGTGGTAAATATAAATGCATGTGTTGCGGAACGTGCAACCCGATCCAGATATGAAAGCATGTGTTGCGGAATGTGCAACCCGATCCAAATATCCCCTATAGGTACCCTTTATATACTTCTCATGTTCATTCTTTGTCTATTAGCTTCTATGCACTTCTCATGATCATTACTTATCCGTTAATGCCTACACGATTACATAAGACTTATAAACACATTTCCAGGACATTAAGACTTCTTCCCGATTAACTAACCTTAGTCAGTTCTTGGCTGCATTATAAGCCTATCTTCTAGCATTAAATACCTCGTTAGGGATCTCATAACTAGCATACTATTCATGTCTTACAAAACATTCCTTAAGAACACATTTCTAAATTCATCGGAGTGACATAAGGTCGATAAACCTCCGATTTCCATTATAGAGCTAACATCACTGGCATATCTCACTTTGAAGGAACAATAATAATAAGGTGAGACCAACATCAATAATATCGTAAGAACATCAAGAATGTAAGCTTCTGACATTTCTATGAGAGGAATCATTATGGACATCATTTGTGAAAGTTCATAACAATAGAATCATGCCTTAAGGAAAAAAGGGACAACCTTAACATACCTTACTGCTTACTTAGACACTCAAAGTCTACCTTTCGAGCCTGTAAATCTACATCCAAGATGATTCATACAACAATCAGGCCATAAGAACACTTACACACTCAAACTTAGCTAGTTAATAAGTATACGGAATTCGGACAACATTTCCCTTATATTATCTACTCCGAACCAATTCCAAAACAGCTTCCAAACATCAATAACAACATCAACAATAACATAATCAAGATACTACATGACAAACATATACATATCCGTCCAAGACTTCCTTCGAAAATCAGTCCATAAGTCAATAACATCAACATATCAAACTACAAACTTTATACTATGTTTTCCTTCACTTTAAACCATTAAAATCCTCCAAAACAACTCAATATTAAAGTCAAGATGAAGAACATACCTTATACTTGAAGAACTTCAACTCACACAACTTGATTCAAGACCAAACTCACCACAACATCAAGTAGAAGCAAGAACAATCACTTTTCATGAGCTAGTTTTGTGTAATCTTGTTGAATTCTTGATCTAAGGGACTATAAATGTTTAAGAAATATTTATGGAGGTTTCTAGAGCTCAAGGGAGTGTAGAATAATGATAAAATGAGGGGAATCAGGTATTTATACCCCTTGAAGTTAGGTTCCACCGCCTTCCAAATAGGTCCGGCGGAGAAGCCATTTGGCAGCCTTTCTTGAAACGCCCATAACTTTCTACTCTGATATCGTATTGACGAAGGGTTTGCTGCATTGGAAACTACACTCAATGAACGTTAATTTACATAGGTTATGCATTTGATAACTCCTCATATTCTAGGAGATACACCTCCCTCAAGCTGGACCAAAAATTCTGTCCAGAATTCTACCAAGTTTTTCCAAAATTTCGACAAACTTAATTTCTTTGATTCGCTTGATCCCGAAACCTTTAGACACTTGCTTAGCACTTGTTAAAATTATTCTTTAACCTTATAAGGGTTCCATCATTTCACGACCCAAACTAGCTAAGTCGCGCGGGCACCTACCTTTTCCATCTCGGTAGGCGAACCCTCATCACAATAATATCAAGTACATGAATTAATAAATAAATAAATAAATAAGAGGAAGAGATAGAAATACGTAAGTCTGACATAATAATAAAGATGGAATACGCGGAATGCATCAAACCTCCCCAAATATCTATCCATCAAACCTCCCCAGATATCTGTCTAATCATACAAGAGCAACTAACTATATACTACAAGTCTGAAAATAACAAAATACATCAATGTCTGAATATGTCTCGGAATGTAAATAAGACACAGAATAAGGAATAATTTCCCAGACGGCGGACGTCCCCATGTTCACCCTGTAAGACTCTGAGCAGCAACTCTCGCATAAAGATCAGCCACGAGAATCGAAGGTCGATCCTACCTGGAACTCTGCATTCATAAAAGAATGCAGCAAGTGCAGGTCAGTACAAACAACAAGTACTGGTAGGTATCATAGGCCGACTAAGTTTAGCTAACACATATCAAGTCAATAAAGTAAGATAAGCAGGTAATCAATCAAGGTATAAGTCAAACACAAGCCAGCAATTAAGTACACGTCATCACTTAGGCTATAGCATCTAAACCCAATTGTGTCAAGTCTCAAATACTCAGTCTGAATTCGTATATCACAAGTACATCACAAGAATATCACAACAGAAACCAAGTGCAATGCAATGCAATATTGAGTACACATGTACTCCGGATGAAAATATCGACGTCTCGGTAACAGAACCCATGGGGGACCCGTGGAGTCCATATACCTCACAGTGTCACGACCCAACTAGGGGCCGCGACGGGACCCGATATTACGATACCGAGCACCCCTTATCTCGCATCTTACTCTTACTATTGAGTGGGCCGTATGAACGATACCGTCATTTCTTTACTCGACACCATCATTAATAGCGTACTCGTAAACAAGTGGTAATAAACTTTACTAACATATTATACAGCGACAAGGACAAACAAGGTTGTGAAACATCTGACTATACATATCTGTCTACGAGCCTCTAAACAAGATACATATATTTACAAGAAGGGTCGGGTTCTGCCGTGCCCGAATACATACACAAAAGTAGTACCAATAAACTGAAGCTCCGGAACAACTGGAGCGCTCTCAATGTACCGCTGGTGGAGCTCCTAGGAATCGAACCCGTCTACCTGCTTACCTGCGTGGCATGAAACGCAGCGTCCACAAGAAGGGACGTCAGTACGAATCATGTATCGAGTATGTAAGGCATGAATAATAACATATGAGAGATACATAGCATGAACAATGACATAGGGGAAATATAGAGCATATCATGAGATAGAAGGGCAACCTGTACATATGAGTGCCTTTTTGGCGGGTACCATGCATGCTTAGTGCTGCGGAACGTGCAGCCCGATCCATATATATATATATACTATATTGCTGCGGAACGTGCAGCCCGATCCATACATATTATATTGCTGCGGAACGTGCAGCCCGATCCATATATACATATTATATTGCTGCGGAACGTGTAACCCGATCCATATACCCATATGTCCCACGTCCGGGACGATATCATATTTTACCAACTGATCACGTGGCTACGCGTATATAACGCTCTCACCTTTCCCCTTACCCCATATGCATAAACATATACATATATCATATATAACGCTCTTACCTTTCCCCTTACCCCATATGCTGCGGAACGTGCAGCATGCAGGAGAGTCCAAAGAAAGTCATGTATCTATCGGAGTGACGTAAGGTCGGTAACCTCCGAATATATTATGGAAGACTCGATGGACAAGTATGCTTACCGACATCTGGAGGCTCAGAAACGAGTTTCGAGTCAATCCGACTTAGTATAAGAAAGTTATGAGCGTTTGAAGTACAAAACCTTCTACGAGCGTTTCAGAGACTATTTTTTGGAAAATCAAAGCAACAATCATATCAAGTACCCCTCGGATATTGTTATGGATCCAATCAAATAGAGCTTTTGAAACCATATGTACGCATCAAAATATATCAATGACTCGATGGAATAATCAAACGTGCTATCATACTTACAGAACTCTTTTTAAAAACATGTCAAAAGTGAATAAGAATCATAGACAAACTCGGAATCACAGAATAGAATAATCCCCAAGATGCATATCATACCTTACTTGGCTCTAGGACATGCCAAAAGAAAGAAAGGGTAAGCCTTACATACCTGCTCCACGCCCTACTAGCTACGCTTATTTATCCAAGCTTGCTATTCTACATTCTAAAGAGTTCACACAATTATTAGATTCGTCGTCATACACTTGCCTTAGTTCTCAAATAAATTCACTTATGCTCTGTCGAAATTTCGGCTTCATTTCCTCTGTAAATACACCATCCCCGAGAATCTAACTCGGCCAATTCCATCAACAACAATCCGAGAATTCAACTCGGCCAAATTATCAACAACATTACCAACAATCACTAACAACTTCAACAATCAATCCAAAATATATTCTAACATTAGCAACCTTCGTCACACAATTCAACGACATTTCATTTATATTCAATTCACAATTGCTCACATATTCAAGCATTAATCCGAAACCATTCAAACAATATTCAAGAACACTTCAACAATCCGTTCTACATCCAAACGGCCAAACCACCATACCACCCAAAACCTTCCAAATTCAACAAGAACAATAACAACATATTTCCTTCTTTCAAATTCATAACTACACCAACAATCCACACACTAACAACATCATCTTCCATAAATGCAAGAAAACTATATTCAAATCACATTAACCCCTAAAACAAACTCTCCAACCATCACAACTTCGCTAGAATCATTAATCTTTCATTATCAACATAGCATCCACAACAACAACAACCAAACACTAGATAAAATAATCAAATCATTATTCCTACACATACACACATATGCACGGCCACAACATGCTTCCATATTTTCATAAATTTCATCCACTTTTACCTACTACAACATACATAATCATCCATAACATATAAGAAAATGATTAAACCTTACCTTTTTCCCTTAACTTCTCACTTGGCTAAGATTTGTAACTTGTAAGAATATGTGTTTTTCTTGCTCCAATGATCACTTCACTTTGCTAAGGACCCTTCAATGGATTGTTTAGCTAGAAGAAAATAATATTTGATAAAAAAAACTTCCAAGGTCCTTGTTGGTTTGGACATGGCCGAATGGCCTTTGGTTTTTTTTTTCTCCTTCTCTTTTGTTCTTTAAGGTTCTTGAAATTTCTAAAGATAAAGATGAATAAGATGACTTAGTCAACTTTTTATTTTGTCCATTAAGCTTCTAGGTGGGCCTAAGCCCACTCCAATTGGACGGCCCAAATGGCCCCTTTAATTCCAAGCCCATTTTTTTGTTTTGTTTTGCACTTCATGAAAATTTAATTTTTTTCCTAATTCCAAATTTGCCCTTTGTCTTCCTCCTTATTTCCATGAGTCATATCGCGAATTTCCCTTTTTACCCTTAACCTTTCTTAAACAAGACCAAAATATAGCCTTGTCCTTAACTCCTTGCAATTGTCTTGAATTATCCGAAGGTACGAAATGCGGGATATAACATCCTCCCCCCTTTAGAACATTCGTCCTCGAATGTTGGACTGGCCTCATGGTGTATTATAATACTTCGGGGAGGCCTCCTTTATAATTGTCACATACGATCACTTAGCATATCCGTTTTAGAAGCTTAGGTTGCCTGTAGGCCGTGGGCCGATCAACTTAGCTCTGCCAACATCGAACCACCCGATTGGTAACTTGCACTTCTTGCTATACCAAGCCTCATATTGTGCTGTCTCAGTTGTCCTTTTTATATTTGTTGACCTCTCCAGGTATCTTCTGTATGTTCTCCCTATATCTGCCTCACATTACACTCGTTGTCAATTTATGTCTACGTCCTTTCCTTCCTGCCCGTTCTTTATCTTTCATCCTGTTTTATTTATAATCGAACCTCTCGGTCTTTACATGAATCTCTCATTCCACATTATGGATTTTCTGATCAACTGCTCATTATCCTGGTCCTTTCTTTGATATTTCTGGCACTTCGAAGTTCCTTACTCTCTACGCACTCACTTTCTTTCTGTTCCCGAATATCACTGCATTAGGACTTTTCGGCCTTAACTAGTGTGGATCCAGTATCAGTTTTATCCTGTAACATCTGTACTTATGTCTATCACTCCGTCTCTTGAATTTCGTTCGGTTAGTGTCTTCTATATATCGCAACACTAGTTGCTGGGATTCCACAGTCACAAATGAGATGTCACATGCATATATATATTTACTACCATTTCACTTAAAAAATTTCCAAACGCTATTCGAACTTACTTTGATCTCAGAGTTGTGTTGCGCTTTCTTCCTTTTCACCAGTCTAGTCCGTCTCAACCTACGCGACCTCTATAAGGTTTCTAACCGCTCCACATACTCCAATTTCCTTTAGGTTGCCCTAATTTTACATTCGTCTCCTATACTTACATTTATGGAACTTTTAGTACACTTCTCAGGGGGGTCACCCATCCTAAAATTGCTCTCACCCTAGCACGCTTAACCTCGAAACTTTAATGTATTTCGGTGTCTTAATGCTGGTATATTTGCCTCCACTTCCCCGCACGGCCTTTATCACGTAATCTGGAGCAAATTGGGGTCCTGACAACTTCCGAGACACTTTCGTAACACATCTCTACTTTAACAATTACTATTTTAGCCTTCACAATTCCCAACAGTCACCTCTGACCTGTGCGTACGACTACCTTTCATCCTGGATCTCCGGATTCCCAATACGTTCAGGAATACAAGGATCAATATATGATAGAGTAGAATCTAGATCAATCAACACATACATATCGTAGGAAAATGCCGATAGTGTTCTGTCAATGCATGGATACGGTTCTGAGGACCACCTGAACTGGGTGCCCCTCCTCTGCCTCGAACACGGCTTGCTGGAGCCTGGGAAGTCTGTCCAGGAGGGCGCACAGACGATGATGAACCAATTGCCGACCCGGCGGGCTGAGCTCTATCTCCCTCATTCCTCAGTGGGCAATCACGCATCAGATGGCCAACTCGACCACAAGTAAAACAAGCACCTGTACCTGTGCGACACTCTCCAGAGTGTGGCCTGTCACACCGAGTACACCATGGTAGGGATGGCATCATCCTGCTAGAATCAGCTCTATACTGGGACCCTGGAACTTTGGCACTCTGATCTGGTCCTGAATAGGTAAGACGATCAAATTTTCTATTCGCAAATCGAGGAGGTGCGCTGGCCACTGATTGGCCCGAATACCTGGAATGCTGCTGTGCCTGTCCCCCTCTATACTCACTTCTAGTTTCAAAAGATTTGGCCCTTTTTCTGGAACCCCTATCAGAATAACGTTCATCTCTCTGTAGTTCATGTTGTTCCTCCAGGTTTTGGGCATGGGCCTGGATACGAGCAATAGTCATTCCATCCTGGAGTGAAGCCGTCAAGCAGTCCTTAACTAAATGTGGCCCCAACCCACTCACGAACCGATGTACACGATCTCCCATATCAGCCACCATGGCTGGGGCATACCTAGCTAAGGAGTTAAAACGGAGACTATATTCCCGGGCGCTCATATTTCCCTGTTTGAGATTCAAAAACATATCGGCTCGAGCCCGTCGAACCTCCGGTGGCAAGTAATGTCGCAGGAATGCTTCGGTGAACTCTTGCCAAACTGGGGGAGGTGCATTTGCTCCCCTTGAAGATATCCGATTGTTATACCACTGGACCGCTACATCCCGCAATCTATATGACGCCAACTATACTGACTCTGTATCCGAAGCATGTATTATCCTCAGTGTCCTCAGCATCTCGTCTATGAAACCTTGCGGGTCTTCCTCTGGTTTCGATCCAAAAAAACTCCGGAGGATTCAGGGTGATAAAATCACGGGCTCTTGCACTCACCGCCCTGGATCCTTGGCCCGCACCTTGCCGCTGAGCTTGTGCGGCAACTAACTGGGTCAGCAACTGAATAGCCTTTGTTATCTGCTGGCCCGAAGCTGTTGGCAGCGGAACTGGAGGTACTGGGGCTGGAGCTGGAACTCCTTCATGCTCTGCCGACATGGGGGGAGCATGAGAAGTCTGAGGAGGAGCTTCGTTGTGAGACTCACCTTCTTCTACTTCCGCCGGTGGCTCCCGTGCAATTCTTCTTTCAGCCACCATCTTGCCCTTCTGGGCCGCCGTAGCTTTCCTCTTCACCGACATTACTGAAACCATAACATATGATTAAGAAAAGAACATGGAAACCTGGTAACATAGCTCTATCGCATGATCTAGAGTACAAAGAAGGTCAGATTTCCTAAATGCCCCCCAGCCCCCTGTTTATAAGTGTGGCGCGCTTCACACCCATAAACAGGACTCTACTGGACACGGCTCGTAGACAACCCCTAGGACGAACTGCTCTGATACCACTTTTGTCACGACCTAACTAGGGGCCGCGACGGGACCTGATACTACTATACCGAGCACCCCGTATCTCGCATCTTACTCTTACTATTGAGTGGGCCGTATGAACGATACCGTCATTTCTTTACTCGACACCATCATTAATAGCGTACTCATAAACAAGTGGTAATAAACTTCACTAACATATTATACAACGACAAGGACAAACAAGGTTGTGAAACATCTGACTATGCATATGTGTCTACAAACCTCTAAACAAGATACATATATTTACAAGAAGGGTCGGGTTCTGCCGTGCCCGAATACATACACAAAAGTAGTACCAATAAATTGAAGCTCCGTAACAACTGGAGCGCTCTCAATGTACCGCTGGTGGAGCTCCTAGGAATCGAACCCGTCTACCTGCTTACCTGCGTGGCATGAAACGCAGCGTCCACAGGAAGGGACGTCAGTACGAATAATGTACCGAGTATGTAAGGCATGAATAATAACATATGAGAGATACATAGCATGAACAATGACATAGGGGAAATATAGAGCATATCATGAGATAGAAGGGCAACCTGTACATATGAGTGCCTTTTTGGCGGGTACCATGCATGCTTAGTGCTGCGGAACGTGCAGCCCGATCCATATATATACATTATATTGCTGCGGAACGTGCAGCCCGATCCGTACATATTATATTGCTGCGAAACGTGCAGCCCGATCCATATATACATATTATATTACTGCGGAACGTGCAGCCCGATCAGTATACCCATATATTCGCGTCCGGGACGATATCATATTTTACCAACTGATCAGGTGGCTACGCGTATATAACGCTCTCACCTTTCCCTTACCCCATATGCATATACATATACATATACATATACATATACATATACATATAGCAGCATGCAGGAGAGTCCAAAGACAGTCATGTATCTATCGGAGTGACGTAAGGTCGGTAACCTCCGAATATATTATGGAAGACTCGATGGACAAGTATGCTTACCGACATCTGGAGGCTCAGAAACAAGTTTCGAGTCAATAAACAGGACTCTGCTGGACACGGCTCGTAGACAACCCTTAGAACGAACTGCTCTGATACCACTTTTGTCACGACCTAACTAGGGGCCGCGACGGGACCCGATACTACTATACCGAGCACCCCGATACTACTATACCGAGCACCCCGTATCTCGCATCTTACTCTTACTACTGAGTGGGCCGTATGAACGATACCATCATTTCTTTACTCGACACCATCATTAATAGCGTACTCGTAAACAAGTGGTAATAAACTTTACTAACATATTATACATCGACAAGGACAAACAAGGTTGTGAAACATCTGACTATGCATATGTGTCTACGAACCTCTAAACAAGATACATATATTTACAAGAAGGGCCGGGTTCTGCCATGCCTGAATACATACACAAAAGTAGTACCAATAAATTGAAGCTCCGGAACAACTGGAGCGCTCTCAATGTACCGCTGGTGGAGCTCCTAGGAATCGAACCCGTCTACCTGCTTACCTGCGTGGCATGAAACGCAGCGTCCACAAGAAGGGACGTCAGTACGAATAACGTACCGAGTATGTAAGGCATGAATAATAACATATGAGAGATACATAGCATGAACAATGACATAGGGGAAATATAGAGCATATCGTGAGATAGAAGGGCAACCTGTACATATGAGTCCCTTTTTGGCGGGTACCATGCATGCTTAGTATTGCGGAACGTGCAGCCCAATCCATATATATATATATATATACTATATTGCTGCGGAACGTGCAGCCCGATCCATACATATTATATTGTTGCGGAACGTGCAGCCCGATCCATATATACATATTATATTGCTGCGGAACGTGCAACCCGATCAGTATACCCATATATCCCGCGTCCGGGCATCCCGCGTCCAGGACGATATCATATTTTACCAACTGATCAGGTGGCTACGCGTATATAACGCTATCACCTTTCCCCTTACCCCATATGCATATACATATACATATAGCAGCATGCAGGAGAGTCCAAAGACAGTCATGTATCTATCGGAGTGACGTAAGGTCGGTAACGTCTGAATATATTATGGAAGACTCGATGGACAAGTATGCTTACCGACATCTGGAGGCTCAGAAACAAGTTTCGAGTCAATCCGACTTAGTATAAGAAAGTTATGAGCGTTTGAAGTACAGAACCTTCTACGAGCGTTTCAGAGACTATTTTTTGGAAAATCGAAGCAACAATCATATCAAGTACCCCTCGGATATTGTTATGGATCCAATCAAATAGAGCTTTTGAAACCATATATACACATCAAAATATATCAAAGACTCGATGGAATAATCAAACGTGCTATCATACTTACAGAACTCTTTTTAAAAACATGTCAAAAGTGAATAAGAATCATAGACAAACTCGGAATCACAGAATAGAATAATCCCCAAGATGCATATCATACCTTACTTGGCTCTAGGACATGCCAAAACAAAGAAAGGGTAAGCCTTACATACCTGCTCTACGCCCTACTAGCTACGCTTATTTATCCAAGCTTGCTAGTCTACATTCAAAAGAGTTCACACAATTATTAGATTCGTCGTCATACACTTGCCTTAGTTCTCAAATAAATTCACTTATGCTCTGCCGAAATTTCGGCAGCATTTCCTCTGTAAATACACCATCCCTAAGAATCTAACTCGGCCAATTCCATCAACAACAATCCGAGAATTCAACTCGGCCAAATTATCAACAACATTACCAACAATCATACTAACAACTTCAACAATCAATCCAAAATATATTCTAACATTAGCAACCTTCGTCACACAATTCAACGACATTTCATTTATATTCAATTCACAATTGCTCACATATTCAAGCATTAATCCGAAACCATTCAAACAATATTCAAGAACACTTCAACAATCCGTTCTACATTCCAAACGGCCAAACCAACATACCATCCAAAACCTTCCAAATTCAACAAGAACAATAACAACATATTTCCTTCTTTCAAATTCATAACTACACCAACAATCCACACACTAACAGCATCATCTTCCATAAATACAAGAAAACTATATTCAAATCACATTAACCCCTAAAACAAACTCTCCAACCATCACAACTTTGCTAGAATCATTAAGCTTTCATTATCAACATAGCATCCACAACAACAACAACCAAACACTAGATAAAATAATTAAATCATTATTCCTACACATACACACATATGCACGGCCACAACATGCTTCCATATTTTCATGAATTTCGTCCACTTTTACCTACTACAACATACATAATCATCCATAACATATAAGAAAATGATTAAACCTTACCTTTTTCCCTTAACTTCTCACTTGGCTAAGATTTGTAACTTGTAAGAATATGTGTTTTTCTTGCTCCAATGATCACTTCACTTTGCTAAGGACCCTTCAATGGATTGTTTAGCTAGAAGAAAATAACTTTTGAAAAAAAAAATTCCAAGGTCCTTGTTGGTTTGGACATGGCCGAATGGCCTTTGGTTTTTTTTTTCTCCTTCTTTTTTGTTCTTTAAGGTTCTTGAAATTTCTAAAGATAAAGATGAATAAGATGACTTAGTCATGTTTTTATTTTGTCCATTAAGCTTCTAGGTGGGCCTAAGCCCACTCCAATTGGACGGCCCAAATGGCCCCTTTAATTCCAAGCCTATTTTTTTTTGTTTTGTTTTGCACTTCATGAAAATTTATTTTTTTTCCAAATTCCAAATTTGCCCTTTGTCTTCCTCCATATTTCCATGAGTCATATCGCGAATTTCCCTTTTTACCCTTAACCTTTCTTAATATTTCCACTTCAAAATTTTCATAAACAACTTGTGTCTTAAACAAGACAAAAATATAGCCTTGTCCTTAACCCCTTGCAATTGTCTTGAATTATCCGAAGGTACGAAATGCGGGATATAACATCCTCCCCCCCTTTAGAACATTCGTCCTCGAATGTTGGACTGGCCTCATGGTTTATTATAATACTTCGGGGAGGGCTCCTTTATAATTGTCACATACGATCACTTAGCATATCCGTTTTAGAAGCTTAGGTTGCCTGTAGGCCGTGGGCCAATCAACTTAGCTCCGCCAACATCGAACCAACCGATTGGTAACTTGCACTTCTTGCTATTCCAAGCCTCATATGGTGATGTCTCAGTTGTCCTTTTTATATTTGTTGAACTCTCCAGGTATCTTCTGTATGTTCTCCCTATATCTGCCTCACATTACACTCGTTGTCAATTTATTTCTACGTCCTTTCCTTCCTGCCCGTTCTTTATCTTTCATCCTGTTTTCTTTATAATCGAACCTCTCGATCTTTACATGAATCTCTCATTCCACATTATGGATTTTCTGATCAACTGCTTATTATCCTGGTCCTTTCTTTGATATTTCTGGCACTTCGAAGTTCCTTACTCTCTACGTACTCACTTTCTTTCTATTCCCGAATATCACTGTATTAGGACTTTTCGGCCTTAACTAGTGTGGATCCAGTATCAGTTTTATCCTGTAACATCTGTACTTATGTCTATAACTCCGTCTCTTCAATTCCGTTCGGTTAGTGTCTTCTATATATCGCAACACTAGTTGCTGGGATTCTACAGTCACAAATGAGATGTCACATGCATATATATATTTACTACCATTTCACTTACAAATTTTTCCAAACGCTATTCGAACTTACTTTGATCTCATAGCTGTGTTGCGCTTTCTTCCTTTTCACCAGTCTTGTCCGTCTCAACCTACGCGACCTCTATAAGGTTTCTAACCGCTCCACATACTCCAATTTCCTTTAAGTTGCCCTAATTTTACATTCGTCTCCTATACTTACATTTATGGAACTTTTAGTACACTTCTCAGGGGGGTCACCCATCCTAAAATTGCTCTCACCCTAGCACGCTTAAGCTCGAAACTTTAATGCATTTCGGTGTCTTAATGCAAGTATATTTGCCTCCACTTCCCCGCACGGCCTTTTATCACGTAATCTGGAGCAAGTTGGGGTCTTGACAACTTCCGAGACACTTTCGTAACACATCTCTCTTTTAACAATTACTATTTTAGCCTTCACAATTCCGAACATTCACCTCTGACCTGTGCGTATGACTACCTTTCATCATGGATCTCCGGATTCCCAATACGTTAAACAATACAAGGAGCAATATATGATAGAGTAGAATCTAGATCAATCAACACATACATATCGTAGGAAAATGCCGATAGTGTACCTATAGCCATGTCTGGGGGAGATTCAAGATCCTGCCGTCCTGTCAATGCATGGATACGGTTCTGAGGACCACCTGAACTGGGTGCCCCTCCTCTGCCTCGACCACGGCTTGCTGGAGCCTGGGAAGTCTGTCCAGGAGGGCGCACAGGCGATGATGAACCAATTGCCGACCCGGCGGGCGGAGCTCTATCTCCCTCATTCCTCAGTGGGCAATCACGCATCAGATGGCCAACTCGACCACAGGTAAAACAAGAACCTGTACCTGCTCGACACTCTCCAGAGTGTGGCCTGTCACACCGAGTACACCATGGTAGGGGTGGCATCATCCTGCTAGAATCAGCTCTATACTGGGACCCTGGAACTTTGGCACTCTGATCTGGTCCGGAATAGGTAGGACGATCAAATCTTCTATTCGCAAATCGAGGAGGTGCGCTGGCCGCTGATTGGCCCGAATACCTGGAATGCTGCTGTGCCTGTCCCCCTCTATACTCACTTCTAGTTTCGAAAGATTTGGCCCTTTTTTTGGAACCCCAATCAGAATAACGTTCATCTCTCTGTAGCTGATGTTGTTCCTCCAGGTTTTGTGCATGGGCCTGGATACGAGCAATAGTCATTCCATCCTGGAGTGAAGCCGTTAAGCAGTCCTTAACTAAATGTGGCCCCAACCCACTCACGAACCGATGTACACGATCTACCATATCAGCCACCATGGCTGGGGCATACCTAGCTAAGGAGTTAAAACGGAGACTATATTCCTGGGCGCTCATATTTCCCTGTTTGAGATTCAAAAACATATCGGCTCGAGCCCGTCGAACCTCCGGTGGCAAGTAATGTCGCAGGAATGCTTCGGTGAACTCTTGCCAAACTGGGGGAGGTGCATTTGCTCCCCCTGAAGATATCCGATTGTTATACCACTGGACCGCTACATCCCGCAATCTATATGACGCCAACTATACTGACTCTATATCCGAAGCATGTATTATCCTCAGTGTCCTCAGCATCTCGTCTATGAAACCTTGCGCGTCTTCCTCTGGTTTCGATCCAAAAAAACTCCGGAGGATTCAGGGTGATAAAATCACGGGCTCTTGCACTCACCGCCCTGTATCCTTGGCCCGCACCTTGCCGCTGAGCTTGTGCGGCAACTAACTGGGTCAGCAACTGAATAGCCTCTGTTATCTGCTGGCCCGAAGCTGTTGGCGACGGAACTGGAGGTACTGGGGCTGGAGCTGGAACTCTTTCCTGCTCTGCCGACATGGGGGGAGCATGAGAAGTCTGAGGAGGAGCTTCGTTGTGAGATTCACCTTCTTCTACTTCCGCCGGTGGCTCCCGTTCAACTCTTCTTTCAGCCACCGTCTTGCCCTTCTGGGCCGCCGTAGCTTTCCTCTTCACCGGCATTACTGAAACCATAACACATGATTAAGAAAAGAACATGGAAACCTGGTAACATAGCTCTATCGCATGATTTAGAGTACAAAGAAGGTAAGATTTCCTAAATGCCCCCAGCCCCCTGTTTATAAGTGTGGCGCGCTTCACACCCATAAACAGGACTCTGCTGGACACGGCTCGTAGACAACCCTTAGAACGAACTGCTCTGATACCACTTTTGTCACGACCTAACTAGGGGCCGCGACGGGACCCGATACTACTATACCGAGCACCCCGATACTACTATACCGAGCACCCCGTATCTCGCATCTTACTCTTACTACTGAGTGGGCCGTATGAACGATACCATCATTTCTTTACTCGACACCATCATTAATAGCGTACTCGTAAACAAGTGGTAATAAACTTTACTAACATATTATACAGCGACAAGGACAAACAAGGTTGTGAAACATCTGACTATGCATATGTGTCTACGAACCTCTAAACAAGATACATATATTTACAAGAAGGGCCGGGTTCTGCCATGCCCGAATACATACACAAAAGTAGTACCAATAAATTGAAGCTCCGGAACAACTGGAGCGCTCTCAATGTACCGCTGGTGGAGCTCCTAGGAATCGAACCCGTCTACCTGCTTACCTGCGTGGCATGAAACGCAGCGTCCACAAGAAGGGACGTCAGTACGAATAATGTACCGAGTATGTAAGGCATGAATAATAACATATGAGAGATACATAGCATGAACAATGACATAGGGGAAATATAGAGCATATCGTGAGATAGAAGGGCAACCTGTACATATGAGTCCCTTTTTGGCGGGTACCATGCATGCTTAGTGTTGCGGAACGTGCAGCCCAATCCATATATATATATATATATACTATATTGCTGCGGAACGTGCAGCCCGATCCATACATATTATATTGTTGCGGAACGTGCAGCCCGATCCATATATACATATTATATTGCTGCGGAACGTGCAACCCGATCAGTATACCCATATATCCCGCGTCCGGGCATCCCGCGTCCAGGACGATATCATATTTTACCAACTGATCAGGTGGCTACGCGTATATAACGCTATCACCTTTCCCCTTACCCCATATGCATATACATATACATATAGCAGCATGCAGGAGAGTCCAAAGACAGTCATGTATCTATCGGAGTGACGTAAGGTCGGTAACGTCCGAATATATTATGGAAGACTCGATGGACAAGTATGCTTACCGACATCTGGAGGCTCAGAAACAAGTTTCGAGTCAATCCGACTTAGTATAAGAAAGTTATGAGCGTTTGAAGTACAGAACCTTCTACGAGCGTTTCAGAGACTATTTTTTGGAAAATCGAAGCAACAATCATATCAAGTACCCCTCGGATATTGTTATGGATCCAATCAAATAGAGCTTTTGAAACCATATATACACATCAAAATATATCAAAGACTCGATGGAATAATCAAACGTGCTATCATACTTACAGAACTCTTTTTAAAAACATGTCAAAAGTGAATAAGAATCATAGACAAACTCGGAATCACAGAATAGAATAATCCCCAAGATGCATATCATACCTTACTTGGCTCTAGGACATGCCAAAAGAAAGAAAGGGTAAGCCTTACATACCTGCTCCACGCCCTACTAGCTACGCTTATTTATCCAAGCTTGCTAGTCTACATTCAAAAGAGTTCACACAATTATTAGATTCGTCGTCATACACTTGCCTTAATTCTCAAATAAATTCACTTATGCTCTGCCGAAATTTCGGCTTCATTTCCTCTGTAAATACACCATCCCCAAGAATCTAACTCGGCCAATTCCATCAACAACAATCTGAGAATTCAACTCGGCCAAATTATCAACAACATTACCAACAATCATACTAACAACTTCAACAATCAATCCAAAATATATTCTAACATTAGCAACCTTCGTCACGCAATTCAACGGCATTTCATTTATATTCAATTCACAATTGCTCACATATTCAAGCATTAATCCGAAACCATTCAAACAATATTCAAGAACACTTCAACAATCTGTTCTACATTCCAAACGGCCAAACCAACATACAACCCAAAACCTTCCAAATTCAACAAGAACAATAACAACATATTTCCTTCTTTCAAATTCATAACTACACCAACAATCCACACACTAACAGCATCATCTTCCATAAATACAAGAAAACTATATTCAAATCACATTAACCCCTAAAACAAACTCTCCAACCATCACAACTTCACTAGAATCACATTATCAACATAGCATCCACAACAACAACAACCAAACACTAGATAAAATATTTAAATCATTATTCCTACACATACACACATATGCACGGCCACAACACGTTTCCATATTTTCATGAATTTCGTCCACTTTTACCTAGTACAACATACATAATCATCCATAACATATAAGAAAATGATTAAACCTTACCTTTTTCCCTTAACTTCTCACTTGGCTAAGATTTGTAACTTGTAAGAATATGTGTTTTTCTTGCTCCAATGATCACTTCACTTTGCTAAGGACCCTTCAATGGATTGTTTAGCTAGAAGAAAATAATTTTTGGTAAAAAAAATTCCAAGGTCCTTGTTGGTTTGGACATGGCCGAATGGCCTTTGGTTTTTTTTTTTCTCCTTCTCTTTTGTTCTTTCTTGAAATTTCTAAAGATAAAGATGAATATGATGACTTAGTCATCTTTTTATTTTGTCCATTAAGCTTCTAGGTGGGCCTAAGCCCACTCCAATTGGACGGCCCAAATGGCCCCTTTAATTCCCAGCCCATTTTTTTTTGTTTTGTTTTGCACTTCATGAAAATTTAATTTTTTTCCAAATTCCAAATTTGCCCTTTGTCTTCCTCCATATTTCCATGAGTCATATCACGAATTTCCCTTTTTACCCTTAACCTTTCTTAATATTTCCACTTCAAAATTTTCATAAACAACTTGTGTCTTAAACAAGACCAAAATATAGCCTTGTCCTTAACTCCTTGCAATTGTCTTGAATTATCCGAAGGTACGAAATGCAGGATATAACACACAGCTCCAGCACAAACCTCGGCAACCGCTACCTCACGATTCCAGAAAAAAACCTCGACAATTGGTACGCACAACCTCGATTCTGGGACAACCATCGGATATGGGTCCTCACGTCACTCTCGTCCAACTGAGCCCAGCTCATCACAGTATTTGCACAAGTATCATCAGTGTGTCAACAGTATATCATGAAGGATGAGAATGCGTGCAATGTGTGAGTTCAATGTCAATAATCAGATCAATATCACAAGTACCAAGCATTGGTACTGTTGCACCTCAATTTTTTTTTTATTCGTTCATATCGTAAGTTGGTTAATGTAAGCTTGGGAATGAGACCATCCGTACAAAAAATGATGGAAAAATTGAGCCCTTGAAATAATTCCACTGGATGGACAGTACAGCGGATGAACAGTACACGGTGAACAGTAACCGAGTGAACAGTAAAAATCAAAAAATCAAAAATGGGAAATCTATTTTTTTCAATCATTTTTTTACCCCTCTCTACCAAGTTCATGAAGATCCAAGAGCAAATCCCAGCGTTTTCATCCAAGATTTACATTAAAGATTAGCTTAGGTGAGGGATAAAGCTTCTATGGTGTTTTGGTGACATTAAAGGTTGTTGTGAACTAAGGGATGCTTGGATTTCGGGTTGCAGTAGCTGTATAAGGTAAGTATATTATCTTTTTGCTTGTGCTTAAGTTAATTCAAGTGTTGGTTGAGTAGTTTGAATGAAAACTACAAGCTAGTGGTTGAAATAGCATGAGGTGTTGTTGTCTTCTTATGGACTGTTTTGGGGTTGTGTTCTTATGGTTTCTAATTGCTGGAAATTATGGAATATAACCTGACTATATTGTGGCTATTGTTTTTAAGATTATTCATGTTTTAACTGAAGGAAGTGAAAAAGGAAAACATGTAAACTAGGACTCGGAAGTGAAAGTTGAAGAATTAAAACATATGGACTCTTTAGAGATTATCTTTATGATGTTTTGGGTGGAAAAGACTATGGTAAACAAAAGTATAATGTTATGGAGGATGTGGACTGAACTATGAAAGAAGAAATTGCGTTTGAATTACGTTTTGTTATTCGTTAAACGAGCTTGCCGCTCGATATGATTCTTGAAGTAATCGAAGAGGTTATATTGGATTATATTGTAGTTGTTTCTATTGTTGGTTGTTGTTTTTGTTGTTGGGCTATTGATGACCTTTGGTTTCTTTTGGGATGTAGTATAAACAGGGGAAATGCTGCCCTTGTTTCCGTAGGTTATAAGATTAGCAAAATACGATAGTCATGACCCTATATGTTGACGACGATATCATTTCACTTATTGTATATGCAAGAGGATTATGTTAAGTTTTGTTGTGGATTGAGAAGGAGATTATCCAGGTATGTTAAGGCTATCCTTTCTTTCATTTTGGCATGATCCTTATGATATGAATGAACAACATATGAACAGACTTCCATATTACTCTACTCTTAAAAGCATTAGGAGTACTTTAATCTTTGATATTCCTGTACCTGTTTTATGATTATTCCTTCTGTTCATGGGTCTTGAGATTACGTATGTTGATGATGTTAGCTCAAAGATATTTATCGGAGGTAGCATGACTTTATGTCACTCCGAGAGTTCTAGTTATTCATCTTATTTATGCATTGCATTTATTTATACATATGCACATTGATCCATGACCAGAAGGCGTTATATACATGTATATTATATGTATATGGGGTATGGGAAAAAGGGATAGGCGTTATATACGCATTACCACCTGATCAGCTGTACACAGTGATGATGATGATATATGAATCGGGCCGTACATTCCTCAACACTATTATGTGATATATGGGTCGGGTCGTACGTTCTTCGGCACTAACATATGGGATATGGATCGGGCTGTACGTACCACAGCACTGACAGTTATAGTATGACCTATGCATAGCATACGCCCTCAGAGGCACTTTCAGTTATACAGAGTTATGCAGATATTTACAGATGTTAGTCACAGATGCATTTAGATATTCAGATTAGCTTTCATGTTTCAAATGTCTCTCATATTTTTTTTGTACTTGATCTTCTTATGCCTTACATACTCGATACATTATTCGTATTGACTCCCCTATTGCCTGGGGGGACTGTGTTTCATGCCCGCAGGTCTGCAGACACAGGTTGGTGATCCATCTAGTAAGATGTCAGCTCCGCGGTTAAGATTGTTACACTCCATTTACTTCGGCTATGCCAGGGGTTAGCATGATTATATATGCATGGGTATGGCAGGGCCTTGTCTCGGCCACGTTATGTTATGTTTTCCAGTAGAGGCTTGTAGACAGTTATGTACTGTTAGATAATGTCCAGTCATGTTGTTTCATATATTGCCACATAGATAATCATGACAGCCTTGTTGGCTCATATAGTATGTTCAACATATCCATATAGATGAGTCTTTCAGACTATTTAATACATACACGTTTTCCTTATGAGTCTATTGAGTATCATATGATGGCCCTACTGGCCCACCTATGTTTATGTTGATGTAACATATGTATTATATCAGATGGTGCTTAACTAGTACGGTCAGGTGCCCGTCATGGCCCTCCAGTTTAGGTCGTGACAGGTACGCCAACAATATCATAAAAAGGCTAGAAAGCCATATAGAATACTATCCTCGTATCAACATAAACAAGTAAGATACCACAACATCATGAACAAGATATATCTATAGTCTCCAATATTTACTATTGCCATGTGGAATCTAGCCAACAACAATAGAACAAATCAAGTCACAACACCATGGGGTGGCTAGGCCCAATCACACAACAGGACCCAACCTAAGACAATATCCAACCCAACTTCATACCCGAAGGTTTACATGCTTTCTCTGACAATATTGTCTAAATATATGCTTCACTACGCGAAATCTCACCATAGGGTAAACCGTAACCTACCTGGAAGGCCGAACAGTAATATCACCAACAATCACTCCTTAGCCTTTCCTTTCCTTTGGTTCTCGAGATCAAGAAAGTCTAAGCATATTTGAATCATAGAATTAGAATCAAGAAGAACACCAAACAAACCCTACTTCTATTCAATACCTAAATTCCCAACATATGGAATAGGGTTTATGAACTAGAAAGGTGAAATTAGGAAACCAAAGGTCCCAACATGAAATTAAACCTCTAGGTGATCAATTCCCATCAATAGCAAGCTAGAATAATCAACAATTCACTCAATTTCGGATTCTAGGAAATACCCCCAAATTTGGGTATAAACCCTAACTTCCAATTCCACAAATTAGCCTTTAATTCGGAAGAAATTATGAAATAAAGGATTCTAATCATCAATTCAATGTTTAAAGAAGCTAACTCAACCAACAAATCATGATTTAGGGGCCTAGAAAGAATATTCATTAAACCCACTTTTAATCATCTATCACTTAATGAACTAACAAGATAAAGGGATTCTAAGATGACTAGGAAAAATTGAATAGCAAAGAGATTAGAAGGACTTACCACCAAGAATCTTCTCCAAGAATATCCTAGATTTGCTCCCAAAAACTCAGATTTCAGAATTGTAATAAATGAGGGACTTCGGGCATTTAACACTTCATTTAATGAACTAACTGCCCGTCACCCGCGTCCGCGACTAGATTACCGATTTAGCGGTGTCGCTTCAGTGGTGCCGCTCCAGCGGTCCCATGACTGTTACAATAGTCATGCCCAAATGGCATAGGCCGCTTCAGCGGTAGGGTATAGCGGTACCGCTGCTGTGGTGCTGGTGCCGCCAAAGCGAGCACTAAACATGAGAAAAGATTCGAAGTTTTCACAACTCAACCCCAATTTCCGACTAACTCCCGAGGCCATCTACTCAAAAATCACACACATAAAAACAAGCTACGAATGCACTCGTGGCCTCGAAATTCCCAACGTATGTCTCATTGACCGAGTCAACCCCTGATACCTCATTTCAAATTTCCCAACCCAATCCCAAAATGCACCCGAGTGCATAGGGAACCAAACCAGATATGTACACAAGTTCTAAATGACCATCCGGACCTCTCGAAATTGACGAATTTCCGAAAAAATTCTGTTTACCCAAAAGTTCACTTTGAGTCAACTCTTTTTCGCTTTAAGTCCAAATTCAAAAAAAGTCCACGAATCAAATCTAAACATCTCGGCAAGCATGTCAATGGTCCCTTCGGGTCAAATGTGAGCTAAACAAGCTAGGGGAAGGGTCAAAAGTGTCGAAAAGACTATAACGACCAAGCGGGTCGTTACATCAGATACCAATTAAACCATAGCTCGTCCTCGAGCGAAGAAGGGAAAAGAATGGAGAAGTACCAGAATCAACGAACAACTAAGGATATTGGCTACGCATATCAGACTCTGTCTCCTAAGTAGCCTCCTCAATAAGATAATGCTTCCATTGCACCTTCACATAAGCAATCTCCTTCGACCTCAACTTTTGAACCTGCCTATCCATGATCGCAAAAGTCTCCTCCTCATAGGTCAAATTCTCATCAAGCAATATCGAATTCCAGTATAGAAACATGGAAAATCGTATGAACTCCCGCCAAGCCCGGCGGCATGGCTAACTCATAAGCAACATCGCCCATATGGTCAAGAATCTCAAATAGTCCAATATACCTCGGACTCAACTTGCCTCTCTTCCCAAACCTCATAACAACCTTCATGGGCGAAATCTTCAATAGAACCTGGTCACCAACAGCGAACTCTAAATCTAGAACCTTCTGATTCGCATACATCTTTTGTCGACTCTGAGCTGCCAAAAGCTTTACCTGAATACCCTTACTCTCTCAAGAGAATCTCTCAACAGGTCTGTACCCTAAGGTTGAACCTCAAAAGCATCAAACCAGCCAACCGGAGATCTACATCTCCTACCATACAAAGCCTCAAAAGGCACCATGCCGATACTCGAGTGATAACGGTTGTTGTATGAAAACTCTGCCAAAGGTAAGGGCTGATCCCAATGACTACCAAAATCAATAGCGCAAGCTCTCAACATATCCTCGAGCACCTAAATGGTCCGCTCGGACTGCTAATCGGTCTGGGGGTGAAAAGTTGTACTAAGATCCAATCGGGTACCCAGCTTCTCATGAAAAGCCTTCCATAAACAAGAAGTGAAGATAGTACCCCGATCAAATACGATAGAAATAGGAACCCCATGCAATCTCATCACGAATGTACAACTTGGCTAACTTCTCCGCGGTATAGGAAATTTGAACTGAAATGAGATGTGCGTACTTAGTCAACCGATCAACTATCACCCAAATCGAGTCAAACTTACCAAGGGTCTTTGGGAGACCCACAACAAAATCCATGGCAATCCGCTCCCACTTCCACTCGAGAATGGGCATCCTCTGAAGCTGTTACACCTCGTAGCTTCATACGTCGAGATTTATAAGTGTTGAAGTTTTTAAGTACGGATACTAGAGCTCCCTTCAAGAATATATGATATTATGTGAGCTAATCCTATGATTATGACGGTTTACGTTCATATATTAAGATATGGAAGGATTGGAGGGCAAGTGAAGAAAAAGAATTAAATTGTTGGAACTTTGGAAAAACATGAAGGACGACTTTGGTCTGAGTTGGAGGAAGAATATCTTATAGTATATGAAGAGTTGTGGAGCAAAACTATAGCCTAAATTGAAGTTCGTCGAGTCTAGTTTCCAACGCAACAAACCGCTCATCGATACGACATCGAAGTAGAGAATAATAGACGTTACAAGTTAGGCTGATAGAGCGAAAATGCACGCTATAGTAACTGCTACAGTAGCCGCACTGCTACAGTAATTGCTACAGTACCACCTACTTTAGAACTTTATAAAAGGGGTTTTACCCCTCATTTTTTAGCCCAAAAAAAATACTCCAAATATTTCCCAAATTTCTAGAAAAATCACCCAACTTTCATCCACTAGATTTGAACGCGCAGTTGCGATTATACTATCGTATCATAGTGAATCTTGGTTGGAATTCAAGGAAAATATTAGAGATATTGCGGTACTATCGACAATAAAGTAAGAATCTCTCCTTATTGATATGGATATAAGTTTATTTACGGAAGTAGAGTTGTTGAATAATTCTATAGTGGATTTGTTGGTGGAAAAATTGGACAAATGTCGTGTGGGATATTTTACGGAATATATTGGTATTGATAATATTGTGGTTGATGTTGGTATTGTTGTTATTGTTGTTGGTTGCTGGATTATGATTTCGGGCTAGGCATATAAACAAGAGAGATGTTGCCCGAATTTCCGCAAATTCTAAAAGGATTGCATTTGTATGCTTGAGACAAGTGTTTGATGTTGAGATTAATGATAATATGGTTGGTTTATGTGTATAGTTGTGAGCTTGGAAGAATAAACGTTGAACGACTAAGGCGACCGATATGTATGTTAAGGCTAGCCTTTTTCTTTCAAAGGCATGATTCTTAAGCTAGGATTCCGTCGATATTTATATGTCGTTCTTATTCCAAAAAGAAAGAATTCATGATTTCCAAAGTTCTTATGCTGTTAAATGAAAAATTTTCTATAATGATTGTGACGATGATGATGATTCTGTTCTAGAAATTCCGAAGCTATGATTTGAGAGCATTATGAAATTATTGAGCCCTTCTATGAATCCCTTGATCTTACTTATTGTTGATGGTCTCACCTCATGTTACCCGTTCCTTCGAGCTGAGATATAGCGAAGATAATGATTCTATTTTCAATGCTATCTAAGGTCATGACTCTCGAGACACCCATGACATCGTCGACTTCACCTTACAATAGTTGATCTTCTAAGGAAGGATATAGTGATGACGATAATGTTAATTATGATGTTGACTTCATTTATGTAGTATTTTTATGTATATGTATGTATGTATGCATTGCATCCCACTGATCAGTTGGGGATAACACCGAGTCCCAAAAGGGCCGGGTATGGATGACATCGAGTCCCGAAAGGACCAGGTACGGATGACACCAAGTCCCAAAAGGGCCGGGTACGGATGACACCGAGTCCCCACAGGGCCGGGTACGGATGACACCGAGTCCCGAAAGGGCCGGGTACGGATATGACAGATGTATGTATAGTAAATATATGTGAATGCAAATGTGTGTATATTGTGTATGGATGTGTATGAAATGTTTTTCCTATGGACAAGTTAATTTACGTGATAGAAATCTTAGAAAGTGTACGAGGTATAGTTACTCACTTTACCTTATGTCATCATCATTCTTGTATCATGTTACTATTCATGCCTTACATACTCGGTACATTGCTCGTACTGACGTCCCTTCCTGTGGACGCTGCATTCATGCCCGCAGGTGTAGATAGACGAGACAAGGATCTTCCACAGTAGGCTGCCTTCAGGTACCAGTTCTGATTGGTGAGCTCCACTTTTTCCTAGAGCACTGCCGAGTCTGGATATATATATATATATATATATATATATATATGTATGATTTTTGTTCAGGGTATGTCAGGGGCCCTGTCCCGACTTGTATACTTCAGTCATGTTCATAGAGGCTTTGCAGACAGTTCCTGTGTATAACTTAGTCATAGTATGACGATAGTAATGTCGGCATCATGGGTCCATTGTACATATACTTATGCATGATATTATGTTCGTATTTAGCCTCTTGATCTTATTGTTTCCATTTGAGACACGAATGATGTAAGTTATAAGTTGGTTCGCTCGGTTTCCGTAAGGTGCCGGGTGCCAATCATGCCTTACCAAGGGTGCTGTGTGACAAGTTGGTATCAGAGCAGTTCTGTCCTAGGGTTGTCTGCAAGCCATGTCTAGCAGAGTCCTATTTATGGGTGTGAAGTCAGCCACACTTATAAACAGGAGGCTACAAGGCATTTAGGAATGACTGACCCATCTTTCTCATCTTAGATCGTGTCGTAGAGCTAAATTATGGGATGTGATGTCCCTGATTCTAATCCTAAATGTTTTGATGATGGATAAGCAGTTGATTATGTCGCTACGATGCAATTGCTGAGAATTGAAGTTGTTCATTTGAAAGGTATGTTTCTTATTTATTTAATATGGATAGACGTTAATATAAAAACTTAAGCAAGATATCATGGGTATTTGCGATTGCCCTGTGGGGCATTAGATGTGTTTTCTGGGCTATGTATAGGAATGAGGTAGTAAGAATTATAGAGGAAACTCTGCTGAAATTTTTACAAATTGAATTGTTTGCATGTTTATAGAGAAAGAGTAAAGGAAAAATGTGACCATCAGCCGTTTGGCAAGTCATGATTGAAGGAACAACTATGAGATGCTTTCAAGGAGAAGTTTTAGAATGATTTTAATTTAATTTAAAGGAGGAACCCTGGAGGAAAAAATGATTAGCAATTAAAGAAACTGGAATGAGTTGCATCCGAGATTTCGGGGGATTGAGACCTATTGGAAATATAAAAAATGTTGGCATTAGGAACTCAAATAAGGTATTACGATTTATAGATTAGATTGGTTAGTAAGAGGTAACAAAGAAATACTGATATGGAGAAGGAAGTTAATGAGTACGGGAAAGTTTTACCCTAGAACTATATATACATCTATACGAGATCAAGATGGGTTTGTACTCATAGTAGAATGTTTTTCAGATTTCTAGGTAGATATTATTAAGTGGCAGATGGGAAAGAGCACTTTAAAAGCAAAGGAAATCAAAGAGGACAAAAGTACGAGAAAGTGCGATTATAAATTGATTAAACGAAGTTTTGTGACCATCGACGATAAGACAAAGTTTAATAAATTAGTAAGGTTGGCCAAAGGTAGACAGTGATGGAATAAGACAGTGGACTTGGAATAGAGATACGATTATAAAGAAAACAGGATGAAAATACGAGGACTATACATACGTACGAGCAAGCTATGATATCGTAAAGGGAAATGAGAAGTGAATGACAGGATGCACTTTATAGGTATTTCATGACGAAGGCAATGATTGACTAGATAAGGTATTGGAGGAATTATGACACCCGACAAGGGGGCAATAGAAAAGTAATAGGGAGCTATGAAGCAAGATGAGCTAAGGAAATGCTAGGAGAAGTCATGAAAGTAGACGGAGATAAGATCGCAAGAAAACGATTCAAGGATATAAATAGAGGAGACGAGCATTTAAGGAATTAAGAGATCCGCTTGACTGATAAACCGAAATAACAAATAAGTGCGTTAGACTTATCAAGTGAGAGTCAGTCAAAGGTCAAAAATAAAGGGAGAACCCTAAAGGAAATGATCAAAGGATATTGCGTTTGGTCGAAACAAGCTGGTGATAATGAACCCTCGTGGAACAAGTAATATAATGGCTTCCCTTAAAAAGGGGGGGGGGGGGGGGAGGAATGAAGGTTACAGACAAGGAAAGAACGAAAAGATTTGAATTCGCTGCAGGACAAAGACCCTTAGTTAAGAGTTCACCCCTAGTTTATTAGCCGAACTAAGGAATAAGAAACTTTAAGGGTAAATTGAAGGAAAGGAATCATTAAGGAAGAGATTTGAGATGTTTGATATAAGTTCAAGAACAAGTGTCAGCAAGCACAAATGCAGGAAATCTAAATAAAGGAAAGAGGAATTAAGCAAAAAAATTCGCTATTAAGCTAATACCACAAAGATTAATTCAACTGCTATGGAAAGCAAAGGATACTACAATATGACTAGTCTTGAGAATATCTAAAAGGGGAAGAATAAGAATAAATTAAACTTCAAGGAGACGAAGGTATAAAATAGCGGTGTAATATAAGAAGGATATGTAGAGATAGAAGAAAACAAGAGTTTCTGAATAAAAAGAAGATTGAGAAGAATAAATTGCGCAATTCGAATAAGTTTTGTTTTAATAGAGCAAGTAAGCAAAGTAGTTGCCAGTAAATGCAGGTAAGAACATTGTGTTATATCCCGCATTTTGTACATTCAGATAATTTAAGATAATTGCGGGAAGTTAAGATCCAAGCTATATTTTTAATTTTGTTTAGCACACAAGTTGCTTATGAAAATTTTGATGTGGAAATATTAAGAGAGGCTAGGGGTAAAAAGGGGAAATTCGGAAGATGGCTCATAAAAATATTGCGGAAGCCTAAGGGCAAATTTGGAATTTGGAGAATAATTTTTCATGAACTACAAAAGCATAAAACAAAATGGGCTTGGACATAAAAAGGCCAAGTTTGGCCGTCCAAAAAAATATATGGGCCAAGGCCCATGTGGAGACTTAATACAATTAATAAAAGATGACCCATTCTTCATTTTTCATTCTTCAACATAAGAAGAATCAAGAAGCTTGGAGAAAAAAAAAACAAAGACCATCCCACTCGGCCAAGGAGCCAAAAATTGAACACCAAGGATCTTGATCCAAAAAAAAATATTTTCTTCTAGTATTTCCACTAATTCAAGGGTCCTCTTTAACGTGGTATAATTGTTGAAGCAAGAATCCCTCTTATTGTTGCAAGTTCACAACTCTAGCTAAGTGATAAGTTGAAGGAAAAAGGTAAGATTTAATCTTCATTTATATATCATGGATGGTTTTGTATGTTGTGGTATGTGACAATGAATGAAATTCATGAAAATATGAATGTTAGGTGTAGCCGTGTACATGTATGTGTGTGGCCGTATGTATGAAAAATTAAGGGACCAATTTTGCTTAGTATTTTGGGCTGTTGTTGTTATGGATTCCATGTTGATAATGAAAGTTTAATGATCCTAGTGAAGTTTTAATGGTTAGAGACTTTTTCTAGAAATTAATGTGGATTGAAAATAGTGTTCTTGTATTTATGGAAGAGAATGTTGTTAGTGTGTAAATTGTTGGAGTAGTTCATGAATTTGAATGAAGGAAATGTGTTGTTATAGTTCTTGTAGCATTTGGAAGGTTTCGGATGAAGTAGAGTGTTGGTTGAATTGTTTAAATAGTGTATGGATTGTTTGAAGTATTCTTGGATGTTATTTGAATGGTTGCGGATTAGTGTTTGAATATGTAAATAATTATGAATTGAACGTAAATGGAAAGTCGTCAAGTTTGTGGGAAGAAGTTGTTAATGTTAGTATGCTTTTTGAACTTATTGTGGATATTGTTGGAATAATTGTTGGCATTGTTGTTGCTAAGTTGGCCGAGTTAAATTCTCGGATTTGTTGTTGTATTTTTGGCCGGGTTGAATTCTCGGGGATGTTGTATTTACAGGGGAAATGCTGCCGAAATTTCTGTAGCAAAAGTGTTGGTTTGGAATTGGATTCTAAGTGTTTATGACTAATGTTTGGTATATGTGAATATTGTTGTAGATCTTGTGGAACCAAAGACTTAAGTTCGGGTTAGCGTAGGAAGCGGGCGAGGTATGTAAGGCTTAACCTTTTCTTCTTTGGCATGATTCTTATGAAATAAGTATACGACGTATATGTATGACTTCAGAAAGAATTCTTATTCTTAGAGTCACTAGAATGGCTAACGTTCTTGATTTCCCATAAGCTGTTCCGTATGCTTTTGATATGTATCCATGATGTCCGAAGTTTGGCCAATATGTTTCCGAATAGCATTTGAGAAACAAATGATATGACTATAGTTTTGACCTTCCAAATGTTAACTCATTCGATTGTTCCATCGAGCCTTTGATATGTTTTGATACGTACATAAGATTCCAAAGGTTCTATTTGATTTGATCCATAACGATATCCAAAAGATTTTTGACATGATTATGGCTTTGATTTTCCAAGAAAGATGGCTTCTGAAACGCTTATAGAACGTTCAGTACTTCAAACGCTCGTAACTTTCTCATACTAATTCCGATTGACCCGAAACTTGTTTCTGAGCCTTCAGGGGTCGGTGAGTATACTTGTTCATTGGGTCTTAGAATTGATTTATATACATATGGTTCTTGATACTCCGCTCGTGCGTGCTACTGTTATTTCGTCTGCCAAGCCTCGGGCCGGTTATATCATTGTGGGCACTATATTATACTCGCCACTAGCATGTTATGTTATATATGGATCGGAGCCGACGCCTCGGCAACGTGATAAGTTCTATTTTCTGTATATATATAAACAAGAAATGTTTTTCAAAGGAAGTGTTACTATGGGTATGTATATGTTATATATATATGTTATATGTATGGATCGGGCTGCACATTCTGCAGCAATATATATATGTATGGATCGGGTTGCACCTTCCGCAGCAGTATATATATTTATGGATCGGGCTGCACGTTCCGCAGCAGTATATATATTTATGGATCGGGCTGCACGTTCCGCAACAATATATATATTTATGGATCGGGTTGCACGTTCCGCAGCAGTATATATATTTATGGATCGGGCTGCACGTTCCGCAACAGTATATATATTTATGGATCGGGCCGAGCGTTCCTCGGCAGTATATGTTATATGTATATGGATTGGGCCGAACGTTCCTCGGCAGTATATGTTATATGTATATGGATCGGGCCGAACGTTCCTCGGCAGTATATGTTATATGTATATGGATCGGGCCGAACGTTCCTCGGCAGTATATGTTATATGTATATGGATCGGGCCGAACGTTCCTCAGCAGTATATGTTATATGTATATGGATCGGGCCGAACGTTCCTTGGCAGTATATGTTATACATGTATATGGATCGAGCCGTACGTTCCTCGGCACTAATATGTTATATATATGGATCGGGTCGTACGTTCCTCGGCATTATCACATTACATATGGATCGGTTATATGTATACGTATATGATGGCATCTGATGTCGGCACGTATGATCTATGCTTGGAATGTAAGTATTTTGGTACTTTTCTGACACATGACATTGGTAAGCATGATTTACGTTCGGAAAGTAAACACCTTGGCGTTCTGACTAATGCACTTACTTTTTGTACCATTGTTCCAGTTATGTTTCTATTTTTTTTTTGTATTCCATGCCTTACATACTCAGTACATATTCCGTACTGACCCCCTTTCTTCGGGGGCTGCGTTTCATGCCCGCAGGTACAGACGCGCGTGTGAGTGGTCCGCCAGCTTAGGACATCCATCTTGTTGTGTTGAAGTGCTCCCTCGTTCCGGAGCCCACACTTTTGGTACAGATCTTGCTGTTGTACATATTTATATATATATATATATGACTATTTCAGGGGTACGACGGGGCCCTGTCCCGTCATATGGTTCTGTTATGTTTGTTAGAGGCCTGTAGACATATATGTGGGTCATGGGTCGTTATTGTCCGGTTATGTCAGTGATTTGCGTCTAAGCGGTCCTATTTGCTAAGACAGCCTTAACGGCTTGTATGTACATTTATTTATGTATATGTTTTGGATAATATGTTCCACGATAGCCTTGGCGGCTTCTATATGACATGTATGACATATATGACCGCTTAAGACGGCATTTGTTTCCAGTATCCATATAACCTGATATATGTTCGATATGAATGAGTTATGGATATAACGATTTGGTAAGTACGTGTGTATGGGTGTCCAGCTCGGGCACTACTCACGGCCCACGGGGCTGGGTCGTGACACATTGATATCCATCTCAGAGCGAATCCTACTTCAACATTTGAGGACGAATGTTTTTGAAGGGAGGGGGGGAGAATGTTACACCCCGTAGTTTCGTACGTTGATATTTATAAGTGTTGAAGGTTTTTTAAGTACGGATACTAGAGTTCCCTTCAAGGATATATGATATTATGTGAGCTAATCCTATGGTTATGACGGTTTACGTTCATATAGTAAGTTATGGAAAGATTGGAGGGCAAGTGAAGCAAAAGAATTAAATTGTTGGAACTTTGGAAAAACATGAAGGGTGACTTTGGTACGAGTTGGAGGAAGACTATCTTATAGTATACGAAGAGTTTTGGAGCAAAACTATAGCCTAAACTGAAGTTCGTCGAATCTAGTTTCCAATGCAACAAATCGCTCGTCGATACGACATCAGAGTAGAGAATTATAAACGTTACAAGTTAGGCTGATAGAGCGGAAACACGCGCTACAGTAACTGCTACAGTACTGCTGCAGTAACACCGACTTTAGAACTTTATAAAAGGGGTTTTACCCCTCATTTTTCAGCCCAAAAAAAATACTCCAAATATTTCCCAAATTTTCTAGAAAATTCTCCCAACTTTCGTCCACTAGATTTGAACGCGTAGTTGCGATTATACTATCGTATCGCAGTGAATCTTGGTTGGAATTCAAGAAAAATATTAGAGATATTGCGGCACTATCGAGAATAAGGTAAGAATCTCTCCTTATTGATATGGATATAAGTTTATATACGGAAGTACAGTTGTTGAATAATTCTATAGTGGATTTGTTGGTGGAAAAATTGGACAAATGTCGTGTGGGATATTTTATGGAATATATTGGTATTGATAATATTGTGGTTGATGTTGGTATTGTTGTTATTGTTGTTGGTTGCTGGATTATGATTTCGGACTAGGCATATAAACAAGAAAGATGCTACCCGAATTTCCGCAGATTCTAAAAGGATTTCATTTGTATGCTTGAGACAAGTGTTTGATGTTGAGCTTAATGATAATATGGTTGGTTTATGTGTAGAGTTGTGAGCTTGGAAGAATAAACGTTGAACGACTAAGGCGACCGAAATGTATGTTAAGGCTAGCCTCTTTCTTTCAAAGGCATGATTCTTAAGCTAGGATTCCGTCGATATTTATATGTCGTTCTTATTCCAAAAAGAAAGAATTCAAGATTTCCAAAGTTCTTATGCTGTTAAATGAAAAATGTTCTATAATGATTGTGACGATGATGATGATTCTGTTCTAGAAATTCCGAAGCTATGATTTGAGAGCATTATGAAATTATTGAGCCCTTCTATGAATCCCTTGATCTTACTTATTGTTGATGGTCTCACCTCATGTTACCCGTTCCTTCGAGCTGAGATATAGCGAAGATAATGATTCTATTTTCAATGCTATCTAAGGTCATGACTCTCGAGACACCCATGACATCGTCGACTTCACCTTACAATAGTTGATCTTCTAAGGAAGGATATAGTGATGACGATAATGCTACTGATCAGTTGGGGATAACACCGAGTCCCGAAAGGGCCGGGTACGGATGACACCGAGTCCCGAAAGGGCCGGGTACGGATATGACAGATGTATGTATAGTAAATATATGTGAATGCAAATGTGTGTATATTGTGTATGGATGTGTATGAAATGTTTTCCCTATAGACAAGTTAATTTACGTGACAGAAATCTTATAAAGCGTACGAGGTATAGTTACTCACTTTACCTTGTGTCATCATCATTCTTATATCATGTTACTATTCATGCCTTACATACTCGGTACATTGCTCGTACTGATGTTCCTTCCTGCGGACGCTGCGTTCATGTCCGCAGGTGTAGATAGACGAGACAAGGATCTTCCATAGTAGGCTGCCTTCAGGTACCAGTTTTGATTGGTGAGCTCCACCTTTTCCTAGAGCACTGCCAAGTCTGGATATATATATGTATGATTTTTTTTCAAGGTATGTCGGGGGCCCTGTCCCAACTTGTATACTTCAGTCATGTTCATAGAGGCTTTGCAGACAGTTCATGTGTATATCTTAGCCATAGTGTGATGATAGTAATAGCGGCATCATTGGTCCATTGTACATATACTTATTCATGCTATTATGTTCGTATTTAGCCTCTTTATCCTATTGTTTCCATTTGAGACACGAAGGATGTAAGTTATAAGTTAGTTCGCTCGGTTTCCGTAAGGCGTCGGGTGCCAATCATGCCTTACCAAGGGTGGGGTGTGACAGAAGCACACCACCGAGTTGCTGGTGCTCATACTTTACTTGCTGAAAATTACCACACTTAACCATGAAATCAACTATATCCCTCTTCATCAGATGCCACCAATAGTGTTGCCTCAAACGACGATACATCTTAGTCGCCCTTGGATGAATGGAATATCGTGAGCTATGAGCCTCAGTTAACCTTGCCTGGGGCTGAAATATCAATGCGAACGAAACTGTTGGCCAGAGTGTGAACCTCCATGGCCAACGGACGCTCGAAAAAAATAAAACTAGATAAACATCCCATACTCACTACCTTGTGACTCAAGGCATCAACCACAACATTGGCTTTCCCTGGATGATAAAGAATAGTGATGTCATAGTCCTTCAGAAGCTCCCTCCATCAGCGCTGCCTGGAATTGAGATCTCTCTAGGTAAATACATGCTGAAGGCTACGGTGATCGGTGAAAACCTCACAATAGACACCATACAAGTAATGCCTCTAAATCTTCAAAGCATAGACCACGGCCAACAACTCTAAATCAAGGGTAGGTTAATTCTTCTCATGGATCTTCAGCTGATGGGAAGCATAGGCTATAACTCTACCTTCCCGGATCAACACAGCACCCAAACCCAAACGAGATGCATCACAATAAACCGAGAAATCCTTACCCTCTATGGGCAATGTTAGAATCGGGGCTGAAGTCAAAAGAGTCTTGAGCTTTTCAAAACTCTCCTCACAATCATCAGACCACTGGAAGGGAACATCCTTCTGAGTCAATGTGGTCAAAGACGAAGCAATAGAAGCAAAACCCTTCATAAACCGGCGGTAGTAGTTGGCCAAACCCACAAAACTACGGATCTCTATCACAGTAGTGGGCCTCGCCCAACCCCTCACAAACTCAATCTTCTGTTGATCAACCATAATCCCATCCTAGACACAAGGTGGCCCAAGAACACCACAGAGTCCAACCAAAAATCACACTTCGAAAACTTATCAAACAAGTTATTCTTCTTCAACAACCCAAGTACAGTGTGAAGATGGCTCTCATTGTCCTCTTTACTCTTGGAGTACACCAAGATATCATCAATAAACACAATCACAAAGGAATCAAGGAATGGCCTAAAGATTCTGTTAATCAAAGTCATGAACGCAGCGGGGGCATTGGTAAGCCCAAATGACATCACCAGAAACTCATAATGACCATATCTCGTTTAAAAGGCTGTCTTCCGAATATCCTCAGCCCTGATCCTCAACTAATGGTAGTCTGAACGCAAATCAATCTTCAAAAATACTGATGCACCCTGAAGCTGGTCAAATAAACCATCAGTACGAGACATATGACACTTGTTGTAAATAGTAACCTTTTTCAGCTAGCGATAATCAATATACATCCTCATGACTCCATCTTTCTTCTTCACAAACAACACAGGAGCACCCCAAGGGGAGACACTCGGTCTAATGAACCCCTTGCTCAATAAATCCTACAACTGCTCCTTAAGCTCTCTCAACTCGGCCGGTGCCATCCGATGTGGCAGAATAGAAATAGGGTGAGTGCCTGGATCCAAATAAATACAGATGTCAATATCTCGATCAGGTGGCATACCCAGCGGATCCGATGGGAATACCTCCGTGAACTCGCTCACAATAGGAATGGACTCAAGGGGTGGAGATGCAACAGTAGGGTCACGCACATTGGCCAGATAAGCTAAACACTCCTTGTTGACTAATTTCTTCACCTGAAGGAAGGAAATGAGTTTCTTCAGAATGGGGCTAGGTGTACCCCTCCGCTCAAGTCTATGAATACCCGGCATGGCTAACGTGACTGTCTTGGCATTACAGTCCAAGATCGCATGATAAAGAGAAATTCAGGTCATACCCGAGATAATATCAAAGTCTGTCATATCAAGAATCATCAAATCTACCCAAGTGTCATACCCCATAAAAGTAACTAAACATGATCGATAAACTCAATCAACAACAACAGAATCTCAAACCAGAGCAGACACATGAACAAGTATAGCTATGCTATCACAAGGCAAATATCAATCATCAGCATGATATGCAGACACATATGAATAAGTGGATCCAGGATCAAATAACACGGAAGCAGCTTTATGTCTAATAGAAAACCTGAAATAACAGCATCTGAGGCCTCTGCCTCGGGTCTACCCGAAAATGAGTAATACTGGTCTCCACGACGTCCAGACTGAGATCCACCTCTGGAACTCTGAGACCCACCTATAGGATCCACCTCTAAAAACCTGAGAACCACTGCGGCCTGACTGAGCACTGCCCCTCTGAGAAGCACCTCCTCATCTACCTAACGATGTCGGAGTCCTCCGAGAGTGATGATCCTGCCTGGCTGGGGTATATCTCACGACCCAAATCGGAGGGCCGCAACTAACACCCAAGACCTTACTCAGCTGAGTGCCATACTACCATTCCATCCATGGGTCACAACTTTTTGTGAACCTTTATCTACAAAATAACGCTTCCTTCAGGTAAAAAAACATTTTTCAATAAAACTCTTTCGTCAAATCAGGTACTTCTCCCTTATCGTTAATTCAAAGAAAACCTTTAGTCACAATAAAGTATTTAAAAATAAAGCATAAAAACACATCGACCTATATGGTCGCTTTACACAACTGTCGGTATCTCGACACACTACCAATAGGACACTGTCTGCAAAAGTCTTTAACATACACGAGATACCATAACATAAGTACTTTGACTCGGAAACACTCTGAATAAGATGGAGCTCACCAATCCAGCTGTTAGCCTGGGAACATCCTATAGCCAATGTCTTCTACTCATCTGTATACACCCGCGTGGCATGAAACGCAGCTCCCCCAGGCAAAGGGATGTCAGTAGAATAATGTACCGAGTATGTAAGGCAGAACTGAAACGATATATCTCAACTCGAATGATAAAAGAGTAACCGACTCAAACTATACCTGTGACCAACACTACGAATCATGTATGTGCATATGAACTTTTAATGCATCATGAATATATATATATATATATATATATATATATATATATATATATATATATATATATATGTGTGTGTGTGTGTGTGTGTGTGTGTGTGTGTGTGTGTGTGTGTGTGTGTGTGTGTGTGTGTATAATGCATGCCTTCGCCCTGCTCGCAGCCCCTTTGGGCATAATAGCATAATGGCCCCTTTCGGGCATAATAGCATAATGGCCCCTTCTGGCATAATAGCATAATGGCCCCTTCGGGCATCATAATCATCGTATACCAGCTGATCAGGTGGTTTGCGTATATAACGCCTTAGCCCTTTTCCATGAAATAATGTCGTGCATGTATGTAAATATGCAAATGCATGAAAATATTTGGAAACCATCAAAAGACTCCCTTCGGAGCAACTTTAATTCAAAACGGGAACTTCTTCCCTTTTCTTAAAAATGGGAACTTCTTCCCCTTTTCATTTGTCTCCTTCGAGACTCAAAAATCAAATGTAAAATGCATAGGAATAAGGAAACCTTATGAATGTCCCCTTCAGGAATTAGACATCGTTATGAAATCGTACAACTTATGGGTGCCCCTTCGGGACTTAAGAGGTCAAGGATACGAATATCCCTATACTATCTAGGAATAGAGTCTTTGAAATCCGTTTATTGGCTGGGTTTGTTTAAATAATAAGGATCTTCATCACTAATATAATCATCACCACTATCATGTCTCACTTTGAATGATACATAACATAAGCTGAGGCCACATATCCTGAAGGTAATCAAGAATTATGTAGCACGCTCAAACATAAGCAGAGGCCACATGTTATGTAGCACGCTCAGACATAAGCTGAGGCCACATATTGTGTAGCACGCTCAGACATAAGCTGAGGCCACATATCCTGAATATAACCCGGAATTATCTAGCACGCTCAGCCACGTCATGAAATTATCTAAAACCTCAAACTTTGGAAATCTCTAGGATTGGAGTCATCATAAGAATCTTCAGAATTATAGACTTCTTGCATTTCTAGGAGTAAAAATATTATGGATGTCATGTATGGAATCAAAACATAGGAATCATGCCTTTTGAAAGAAAGGTTTAACCTTAACATACCTGGAACTCTGAGACCCACCTATAGGATCCACCTCTAGAAACCTGAGAACCACTGCGGCCTGACTGAGCACTGCCCCTCTGAGAAGCACCTCCTTAACTACCTAACGATGTCGGAGTCCTCCGAGAGTGATGATCCTGCCTGGCTGGGGGATATCTCACGACCCAAATCGGAGGGCCGCGACTAACACCCAAGACCTTACTCAGCTGAGTGCCATACTACCATTCCATCCATGGGTCACAACTTTTTATGAACCTTTAATCTACAAAATAACGCTTCCTTTAGGTAAAAAAAACTTTACAATAAAACTCTTTCGTCAAATCAGGTACTTCTCCCATATCGTTAATTCAAAGAAAACCTTTAGTCACAATAAAGTATTTAAAAATAAAGCATAAAAACACATCGACCTATATGGTCGCTTTACACAACTGTCGGTATCTCGACACACTATCAATCGGACACTGTCTGCAAAAGTCTTTAACATACACGAGATACCATAACATAAGTACTTTGACTCGGAAACACTCCGAATAAGATGGAGCTCACCAATCCAGCTGATAGCCTGGGAACATCCTATATATATATATATATGTGTGTGTGTGTGTGTGTGTGTGTGTGTGTGTGTGTGTATAATGCATGCCTTCGCCCTTCTCGCAGCCCCTTTGGGCATAATAGCATAATGGCCCCTTCGGGCATAATAGCATAATGGCCCCTTCGGGCATCATAATCATCGTATACCAGCTGATCAGGTGGTTTGCGTATATAACGCCTTAGCCCTTTTCCATGAAATGATGTCGTGCATGTATGGAAATATGCAAATGCATGAAAATCTTTGGAAACCATCAAAAGACTCCCTTCGGAGCAACTTTAATTCAAAACAGGAACTTCTTCCCCTTTTCATTTGTCTCCTTCGAGACTCAAAAATTAAATGTAAAATGCATAGGAATAAGGAAACCTTATGAATGTCCCCTTCAGGAATTAGACATCGTTATGAAATCGTACAACATATGGGTGCCCCTTCGGGACTTAAGAGGTCAAGGATACGAATATCCCTATACTGTCTAGGAATAGAGTCTTTGAAATCCGTTTATTGGTTGGGTTTGTTTAAATAATAAGGATCTTCATCACTAATATAATCATCACCACTATCATGTCTCACTTTGAATGATACATAACATAAGCTGAGGCCACATATCCTGAAGGTAATCAAGAATTATGTAGCACGCTCAAACATAAGCTGAGGCCACATGTTATGTAGCACGCTCAGACATAAGCTGAGGCCACATATTGTGTAGCACGCTCAGACATAAGCTGAGGCCACATATCCTGAATATAACCCGGAATTATCTATCACGCTCAGCCGCGTCATGAAATCATCTAAAACCTCAAACTTTGGAAATCTCTAGGATTCGAGTCGTCATAAGAATCTTCAGAATTATAGACTTCTGGCATTTCTAGGAGTAAAAATATTATGGATGTCATGTATGGAATCAAAACATAGGAATCATGCCTTTTGAAAGAAAGGTTTAACCTTAACATACCTGGAAGCTCGCTTCTCGACTTTCCAACCTACCTCCTGTCTTGAAATTTACATATAAAACCGTTCATGCTATTGTTAGTATCATCATCAAACTCTTGTCTTAAGCCTTCAATTACAATCCTTTTAAAATCTGTCGAAATTCAGACAACATCTCCCCTGTTTATATATCTAGCCCGAAATCATAATTTTATCAACCAACACCACAACAACACCAATAACATCATCTTTAATACAAAAATACTCCATAAAGCATCCCACATGATATTTATCCAATTTTTCAACCAACAAATTCATTATACAACTATTTAATAACTTTATTCCCATAATTAGACCTAAATCAATACCAAAAAGGAAGATTTATACCTTTCTCCTGCTAAAATCGCGATATCTTCAATATTCACCTTGAATTCCAGCCAAGATTCACCGTAATACGATATTATAATCGCAACTATATGCTGTCTGGATCGGAATTCAGGAATTATACCTGATTTGGGCTTAAAATTTGGTCTTAGGAATTGGGAAGTGTTTTCCAGAATTTTGGAGAGAGTTTAGGATATTGGATGAGGAAATAAGGGGATAAGGCCCTTTTTATAAGGTTCTGGGATCTGCCTGGACCTATATAAAAATTGCCCAACACATTCGCGTGGGTTTTGGGCGCGTTCACACAGGCCTATTTTTTCTGCCTGCGCGTTCGTTCAGTGAAAAGGTCATAACTCTTGATCCTGATATTGTATGAGGGCTCACGATCTATGGTTGGAAAGATCTTTCAATTATCTACAACTTTCATTTTTCGGTGTGTTTCCAAATTCCAAATTTATAATGGTGTTTTGTCCTCTTCAAGTCAGATCATCCGAAAACAGATCATTAAATCATCCTTTTGGAGGGCTTATGCCCATATTTGGCTTAAGGGTCCTTCTTAAGACTTGCTCAACTTCCCATTTACTACTCATATAACTTTTCATATATCCTTTATAAAACCCAGGCATGTGGGCCCCACCTTAACTTACGGTTATGAGGGTTATTCATCAAGTAATGTATTAACTGATTTACACAATACGGTCTCCAACAAACTTAATTTCCTTAACCCACTTGTCCTCCAATCCTCCCATAGCTTATTATATGAACTTAAACCCTCACAATCACACTATAAGCGCGTATAATCTCATATACCTCCTGAAAGGTAGCTTGAATCTCAGCATACGAAACTATGGGGTGTAACAGGACATCTCCTAGCAATATGACCAAGCTCATCATATACAAAACAGCCCCTAGGGGGCGGAGACTGATAAGCTGAAGCTGAGGACCCAACTGAAACAACACTGTCTACTGGTCGAGAAAAAGAGCTCTCTGGAGGTCTTTTCCTGGGTGGTTCACTGAAGGAGGCCTACAAAGCTGAATGCACAGGGTGGCCGGAATATGGCTGATATGGCCTAGAAGATTGACTGGCGCCCCTCAAGCTAGAACCACCATAACTCCTGGTCTGTCGCTGCCTCTTCTCACTACCCCCTCCAAATACACGGGCCTTAGTTTCCTCGACTAAAGAAGCTTGCTCAACGATGAACTGGAAGGAAGCCCCCTAGCCTCTATCTGAAGGCAAGGAATCTGAAGAGAACCAACGAGCCCACTAACAAAGCATCTAATCTTGTCAGGCTCAGTAAGGATCAAGGGATCGAAATAACGGGCCAGATACAGATAGAGAGTCACATAGGCCTCCACAGACAATCCCCTCTGCTGAAGATATAGAAACTCATCCCTACACGCCTCCCTCAAAGCCCGGGGCACATACTTCTCAACGAAGGCTCGGTAGAACTGAGTCTAAGTCAGGGGAGGAGAACCCTCAGGTCTACAAAAAATAAAATATACCTCCACCAAGTCTTCGCGTCTCCGCGAAACTGATAGGACGCATAGTCAACTCCATGGGACTCTACGATCTCCATCCTATGTAACAACTCATGCATATCCAAGATGAACTCATAAGCGTCCTCTACAGAAATACCGAAAAACCTCAGCGGCTCCAACTTCCTAAACCTCCCAACAAGATCCTAATCAGTCAAGGTCATAACAGGGCCCGCCACGGGATTAAGTTCACCCTCGGGGCTGGTACTGAGTCAATCTAGGGAGTCATAGCTGCAACGGGGTATGCTACACGAGTAGGTCTCTGCTCAGGGGCTGCGCCCCAACTTTGGTCTGCGAACCTCCGCTCGGAGTAATAACACCAGCGGCAGCCTGCTGGGCATTTAGATAGAGTAGAACACGAGTCATAGTGTGCTGCATTGTCTGCTTAGAAGTGATATCGAGATATGTCCGTGCTGGGGCCACATCATCCTCTACGGCCTGGTCGCGAACTTGCTAATCCTCACGCTCTGGAGACGGAGATCTCTCGCGCCACTGTCCTACTGCAAGAGCCCTACCCCTGGCTAGGTCAGCCCCGCGGCCTCTAGCTCTGTCGCGCCCTCTAGCTATAACTCGCCCTCTGGTGCCAGCCGCAGCTGCAGGATCTAGCACCTGATCTAGGGCTATAGTAACCCGAGTGCTCACCATCTGTGAAGGGAGATAAAAGTCAGATACCAATTCGATTGTTCCAAATACCAATTAGAATAAAGTAGCACGAAAGAAGGAAAGAAAGTGAAATTTCCTAAAATGTCCTTTAGCCTCTCGCAGATAAGTACGGAGCTCATCGTACCTGTTATATCCCATATTTTTATACAGTGGGATATTTTAAGCTAAACGCGACAAGTTAAGACAAGACTATTTTAAGGCGCGAGGTAGAGACTTTTAACTCCCGATTTTGTTTCAATGCACAAGCTGCCTATGAATTTTATTGGTATAAAAATATTATTGGAGATTAGGGGTAAATTAACTATGATTAGATTATTAAGTGGGATTAAAATTTAATCACTTCATTAATTAATTAAGCCTAAGGGGCCGTGTGGGCCCCACCCGAATAAAAAAAAGATATAAAAGAATAAAAATCTGAAAATTAACAAAACAAGTGCAATGTTGAATCATCAAGTGGGGGAGTACGTGTAACATGATGGGAAACCATATATATAGAATAAGGCATAGTGCAAATGACATTTTCTAATTCATTTGTTGAAAATCAGCTTTCAAGAACAAGAAAACACATCCATGGTTGTTCGGCCAGCTTGGTTTTTGAAGGAAGAAAACTGATTTTGTTGCTTAATAAAAGTTCCAAAGTGAATACATTCAATAACGTGTACTTGTTGGTAGAGAAGCAAGAACTAAACAAACCAAAAGAAAGGAGTGGAAAGTAGAGGGGTCACGGCCAGATTGCTTGGCTGAGCAATGGAGCAAAAACAATTGTGTTGAAGTTCCAAGTGTAATTAGTGCCTCAAAGTGTTGTGGATATTCAAGTGATTAGCAAGGTTAAGAAACCAACCTGTTAAGGTAAGAATTGATCACTTCTTTTACGTTTTAGAATGAGTTTGGATGCATTATGAACATGTAAAGATGATGAATTGAATGTATATAATTTTCCATGTTGGTATTGGATTGTTGTTGTTGAAGTTAAGTGGGCCGTGTATGATAGGCTTATGTGAAGCAATGTTTAAATTTCTTGTACATATATTAAGAATGGTTTGAATGTGGTAGTGTGTATGAAAGGAATGAAAATTTTGGAAGTTGGTATGTTTGGCATTGAAGCCGTGTAGGAGCTGATTTAGGAGAGTTAATGGACTGTTTTATGTGATGCTTTAGTTGTTGATTGTTATGGACATTGTGGTGTATTGTTTGCATCGTAAATATAGGAGTTAAGATGTAAAAGAAATGATATATGTTGAAGTAGGAAAAACAGTCCAACCGTGGACTGTTTTATGGGCTAATTTATTTAGAATGTTGATTGTTGTTGTCATGGGTTCTAAAATAAGAATGAGGATATTGATGATTAGAAATTGGAATTGAGTTCATTATGGGATGTTGTAGAAGTTAGTATGTTGTTAATATAGTTTCTTGCGATTATATAAACAATGTTGCTAAACGTGTTGTTGTTGTTTTGGTTGGAGTTGGACAATTGTGAGTTGTACGATATGTTGGTCGGACTGTTTTTGAATAATGTACGGGCTGTCCGAGGTTCCCTTGAGTCATGTTAAATAGCCTTGGGTTGATACTTGAATATACGACTAGCAATATTAGCTTGTAGTATTAGTTGGTTTGAATGTGAACGAAACGTCGTCTGAATGTTTAGAAAGGGATTATTAACGTTAAAATACGTATTGAATTCCCTTGTAACCTAATCGTAGCTCTTGATATCTTAATATAGGATAAGGTACTGTTGGGTAGCGTGTACGAGTTATAATACGACTAAACGCTAAAGGTATGTAAGGACTATCCTTTCTTTCTTCTGGCATGTCCTAGATGTAAGTAAGATATGATATGAGCCTTGGGGAAATTCTATTCTCTCTAATTCCAAGCATGACTCATGATTCTTATTCGTTCTTGATGATAGAACTTTCAGGATAATCGAGCTATTGTTTCGAGTCTATTACATGATTGACTAATAAATGATGTATAGAAATTCCTACTCTTAAAGGATTGCATAATTAGAGGTATACTTGACTTTCATAAGCTATATTATGTTAAATTGATACATGTATATGAATCCTGAAACGTCCCTTGTTATAGTTGTAATGACATTTAGAAAGAACTTAATATGATTATCATCCTGATACTTGAGAGCTGATTAGTTTACTTATCTATTGAGTCTCAAAAGATGATTTGTATGTATGTGGTTGCTTATTATTCTGCTCGTTCTTACCGTTACATCCTTCACTGAGTCCCGGGCCAGGACATGTTTTCGTGCGCATATTCACAGCATTACTCACTGAGTCCTTCACTAGAGGGTCGGGACACGTTATATATATATATATATATATATATATATATATATATATATATATATATATGATGACATGATGATATGGGGATGGTGGCCAGGATGGTATATGATCATTATTCACCGAGTCCCTCACTAGAGGACCGGGACACGTTATATGTACATGTATATGATGATTTTACTTACCGAGCCCCTCACTAAAGGGCCGGGACACGTTATATATGTTATATACAGAATGATTATTTAGCCATGATTACTACACCCTATAATGATACGGTTATGATGTTGACACATATGATTTATGTTCAAAGGTAAGTCTTATGGTTTCCTGGTTGTTGCACTGGGTCCTACACTCCTTGTCTCAGTATAATCCTATTTACTATATTTCATGCTTTACTTGCTCAATACATATTCCGTACTGACCCCCTTTCTTCGGGGGGCTGCGTTTCATGCCCGCAGGTACAGACACTCGCTTTGGAGATCCGCCAGTCTAGGATATCTATTCAGCCATTTTGGAGTGCTCCTTTGTTCCGGAGCCTAGCTTTGTGGTATAGACCCCTTTTGTTATATATTTATGTGTTGTTCAGGGTATGGCGGGGCCCTGTCCCGTCATATGATATTGTTGTTACTCTTAGAGGTCTGTAGACATATGTGTGGGTCTGTATATAGTTGTTGTTTTGCTATGCAGACATGACTTATGTTTTTGGGGCGTACCCATTCGTAGTTGCAGCCTTGTCGGCTTACGTATATATACATATGTTTCGGGATGTTGTGCGTAGTGGCAGCCTTGTCGGCTTGCGTAGACATATATATATATATATATATAAGATGAAAGTTGTAACTCCTCAGGAGACAGGTGGCTATGATATGCATATATGCGACAGTGTTAAGGCAGCGTCTTATCTTTATATATAAATCCTTGTTATGCTAGCTGTAGATGATTGTGGTTAACAGGTGTATACGAGTGTCCAGCTCAGGCACTAGTCATGGCCTACGGGGTTGGGTCGTGACAAAAGTGGTATCAGAGCGGTTCATCCTCGGAGTGTCTACAGACCGTGTCTAGTAGAGTCTTGTTTATCGATGTGTTGTGCACCACATTTATAAACAGGAAGCTACAGGGCATTTAGGGTGTCATCTTTCTTTCTTATTCTAGATCGTGCGATAGAGCTGTATTATCAGGATAATTCCTCCCTAACAGATTGTTATGTTTACAGTGATGCCTCCAAAGAAGGCGACAGCCGCCCTTAAGGGCAAGGCCATAGCTGGAGAGACCAGCCAGACCCGGAGGATTACTAGGGCTTATGCCCAATCTGCGCCTGAGATTAGACTCCAATCAGCGAGCTCCGCTACCCCGCCATTACCAGAGGAGCCTAGGGCAGCAGCAGCTGCAGATCAGGGGACGGCTCCACCGCCAGCTTCTGAGGTTCCATCACCCGAGCCTCCAGCTCCCCAGCCAGGGGCGGAGGACAAGGCTATGAGAGACGCAGTCCAGTTGTTGAACAGGTTAGTGTCGGGGCAGGCCCGCAGACACGGATTTGGAGGTGATTATGCGGACATACATGATAGTTTGAGGGTCCGTGATTTCTTGACTTGTAACCCCCCAGAGTTCTATGGGTCAAAGCCAGCAGAGGATCCACAGGATTTTATTCGACAGATGCTGCGTACGTTGCGGATCATTAAAGCTTCTGAGACTGAGTCGGTTGAATCTGCTTCATATCGGTTGCGTGATGTAGCGGTTAATTGGTATAAGTCCTGGGAGTTGTCTAGGGGTGAGGATGCCCCTCCAGCAGTATGGGACGAGTTCGTGGAGGCCTTTTTGGGCCATTTTCTGCCTCCAGAGATGAGGCAGGCCAGAGTGGATAGATTTTTACACCTGAGACAGGATGGCAGAAGTGTTCGAGCTTATAGTCTCGAATTTGATTCGCTGGCTAGGTACGCGCCCACTATTGTAGCTGACATGGATGATAGGGTGCATCGTTACGTGATGGGGCTGGATCATTATCTGATCGATAGCTGTATGGCAATGGCTTCTCAGCTCGGTATGGACATTGCTCGAGTGCAGGCATATGCACAGGGAGTTGAGGACCGACGTAGAGGGCGTCGACCTGATAGAGAGCATGATAGGGGTCAGCACAAGAGAGTTAGATCAGCTGGGTATTCTGGTGAGTTTCGAGGCGGGCAGCCCCAACAGCAGCATAGCAGATATCCTTCTCATCCGGCACGGAGTGCACCGCCACGATTCACCGGTAGGAGGTTTGACAGCACGGGGTATTCAGGAGCTGGTCAAATCTCCATGACTTCAGGTTTCCAGATGCACAGGGATTCAGGCCAGACGAGGCCATCTATACCTCAGTGCCCTCGATGTGGCAAGCGCCATCCGAGGGAATGCCGTCGCATTACTGGTACTTGTTTCTCTTGTGGTCGTCAAGGCCATACTATGAGGGAGTGTCGATTTGGGGGTAGTGCAGGTGGCACAGCTCAGCCTACTGGATCAGTTGCGGGTTCATCCTCTTCGGTAGCTATACGCCCTATGGGGCAAGGTATTCCGACACCAGCACGCCGTGGCAGAGGTCGTGGTGGAGTTTCCAGTTCTAGCGGTCCTTCGAACCGCATATATGCTTTAGCTAGCAGACAGGATCAGGAGGCCTCGCCAAATGTGGTAACAGGTATACTATCGATTTTCTCCCGAGATGTATATGCTTTGATAGACCCAGGCTCCACATTATCATATATTTCTCCCTTTGTTGCTAGTAAAATTGGGATAAAATCTGAATTTATAGAACCATTCGAGGTAGCTACACTAGTAGGGGATTCTGTTATAGCAAAACAAGTGTATAAAAATTGTTCGGTGGTCATATATAATCGTTGTACCAAGGCAGATTTGATAGAGATATGGTTGAGTTCGATGTTATTATGGGGATGGATTGGTTAGCTTCCTGTTATGCTAACGTTGATTGCAGAGACAAAGTAGTTCGGTTTCAGTTCCCAGGGGAGCCAATTATAGAATGGAAGGGGAATACAGCATCGCCGAGGGGTAAGTTTATTTCATACCTCAAGGCAAGGAAGATGGTTAGAAAGGGTTATATTTATCATCTGGTTCGTGTGCATGACTTGAAAGCAGAAGTACCGACTCTTCAGTCAGTCCCAGTAGTTAATGAATTTCCAGATGAACTTCCAGGCCTTCCTCCTGAGTGTGAGATAGAGTTCACTATAGACGTATTGCCAGACACTCAGCCCATATCTATTCCTCCTTACAGAATGGCACCTGCAGAATTGAAAGAGTTGAAGGAGCAATTGAAAGATTTATTAGAGAAAGGCTTCATTAGGCCCAGCACATCACCTTGGGGAGCGCCGGTATTATTTGTGAGAAAGAAAGATGGGTCGCTGCGGATATGTATTGATTATAGGCAGTTGAATAAAGTAATAATAAAGAACATGTATCCTCTCCCCAGGATTGACGATTTATTTGACCAGTTGCAGGGTGCTAAATGTTTCTCGAAGATAGACCTGCGGTCAGGTTATCATCAGGTGCGGGTAAGAGAGGCGGATATTCCAAAGACTGCATTCAGGACCCGCTACGGGCACTATGAGTTTAGGGTGATGTCTTTTGGGCTGACTAATGCTCCAGCAGTGTTCATGGATCTAATGAACCGAGTATTCAAGCCATTTCTTGATCTGTTTGTGATTGTATTTATTGATGATATTCTGGTCTATTCGCGATCAGAAGGGGAACATGCAGACCATTTGAGGACGGTACTTAGGGTACTTCAACACCAGAAATTATATGCTAAGTTTTCTAAATGTGAATTCCGGTTGACTTCAGTAGCATTTCTGGGGCATATTGTTGGAGCTGACAGTATTCGGGTAGACTCACAGAAGATTGAGGCCGTAAAGACTTGTCCTAGACCTACGACACCTACTGAAGTACGTAGTTTTCTGGGGCTAGCAGGATATTACAGGAGATTCGTAGAAAAGTTTGCTTCGATTTCAGCGCCTTTAACAAGGCTAACACAGAAGGCAGCTAAATTCCAGTGGACTGATGCTTGTGAACGAAGCTTCCAGTTGCTGAAAGAGAAGTTAACTACAACTCCAGTTCTAACTCTTCCTGAGGGGCCAGATGGCTATGTTATTTATTGTGATGCTTCCGGTGTTGGGTTAGGTTGCGTATTGATGCAGCATGGCAGAGTTATAGCCTATGCCTCCCGACAACTCAGGAAGCACGAATGAAATTATCCTACCCACGATCTGGAGTTGGCAGCGGTGATTCATGCTTTGAAGATATGGAGACATTATCTATATGGCATACATGTTGATATTTATACAGATCATAAGAGTCTCCAGTATATCATTAAGCAAAAGGAGTTGAATTTGCGGCAAAGGAGATGGCTAGAGTTGCTGAAAGACTATGATGTTGATATTCTATTTCACCCAGAAAAGGCCAATGTTGTAGCAGACGCACTCAGCCGTAAATCTATGGGTAGTTTGGCAGATGTGCCACCAGGGCAGAAAGAGATAGTCCATGAGGTGTTGCTGAGTCCTCTATTATAGAAGAGGTGAAGAGACGTCAATATGAGGATCCTATTTTTGTACATTACAGAGATATAGCAATTCAGAAGGACGAGACCCCATTCAATATTTCATCTGACGGAGTACTACGATACAGAGGCAGATTATGTGTACCTGAGGTTGCAGGATTAAGGTAACAGGTTATGGGGGAGGCACACTATGCTTGATATTCTGTTCATCCAGGATCAACAAAGATGTATCATGACCTTAGATGTTTGTACTGGTGGGATGGTATGAAAGAGGACATAGCAGAGTTTGTTGCCCAGTGTCCGAATTGTCAGCAGGTTAAGATCGAGCACCAGAAGCCTGGGGGACTATTACAGGAGATGGAGATTCCGACTTGGAAATGGGAGGTAATCAATATGGACTTCGTCACAGGTCTACCTCGCACTCCACGAAAATATGATTCTGTCTGGGTCATCGTTGATAGATTGACGAAATCAGCCCACTTCCTTCCAGTCAGGACTACATATTCAGCTGAGGATTATGCCAGGTTGTATCTTAAGGAGATAGTGAGACTTCATGGAGTTCCCACAGCTATCATCTCTGATAGAGGATCCCAGTTTACAGCTAACTTCTGGCGGTCCTTCCAGGAGGGACTGGGGACACAGGTGAGTCTCAGCACAGCATTTCACCCTCAGACTGACGGACAGGCCGAGCGTACCATCCAGACACTACAAGATATGTTACGGGCCTGTGTTATTGATTTCAGAGGTAGTTGGGATGATCACCTGCCACTTATTGAGTTTGCTTATAATAACAACTACCATTCTAGCATCCAGATGGCACCGTATGAGGCTCTATATGGCAGGAAGTGCAGATCACCTATAGGCTGGTTTGATGTTGGTGAGACTAAGTTGATAGGCCCTGATATGATTCAGCAAGCTATTGATAAAGTGAAGCTTATTCAGGAGAGATTACTGGCCGCCCAAAGTCGACAGAAATCGTATGCAGATAATCGACGTCGACACTTAGAGTTTCAGGTTGGTGACTGGGTGTTCCTGAAGGTGTCACCCATGAAGGGTGTTATGAGATTTGGCAGGAAAGGAAAGCTAAGCCCGAGATACATTGGGCCTTATCAGATTGTCCGTAGACTAGGCCAGGTTGCCTACGAATTAGACCTACCATCTAATCTAGAAGCAGTACACCTAGTGTTTCATGTGTCTATGCTTCGCAAATACGTTAGTGTTCCAAGTAACAGAGGAGCTATCGTACGAGGAGAATCCTATAGCTATACTGGATCGTCAAGTGAGGAGATTGTGCACCAAAGACGTAGCTTCTGTTAAAGTATTGTGGCGAAACAGTAACAGGGAGGAGATGACTTGGGAAGCTGAAGAGGAGATGAAAAAGAAATATCCTCACTTGTTTACGACGCTTACAGGTAACCTAAACCCCCTTGCTTAGTTGTGTAACTTGTCTGATCAATCTATATGTTAACGGTAAGGAGAACCCTTCCCAAGACTCTTGTAGAACCCGACAAGATTAATTTAACATTCGAGGACGAATGTTCTAAAGGGGGGAAGGATGTTATATCCCGTATTTTTATACAGTGGGATATTTTCTATTCTCTCTAATTCCAAGCATGACTCATGATTCTTATTCGTTCTTGATGATAGAACTTTCAGGATAATCGAGCTATTGTTTCGAGTTTATTACATGATTGACTAATAAATGATGTATAGAAATTCCTACTCTTAAAGGATTGCATAATTAGAGGTATACTTGACTTTCATAAGCTATATTATGTTAAATTGATACATGTATATAAATCCTGAAACGTCCCTTGTTATAGTTGTAATGACATTTAGAAAGAACTTAATATGATTATCATCCTGATACTTGAGAGCTGATTAGTTTACTTATCTATTGAGTCTCAAAAGATGATTTGTATGTATGTGGTTGCTTATTATTCTGCTCGTGCTTACCGTTACATCCTTCACTGAGTCCCGGGCCAGGACATGTTTTCGTGCGCATATTCACTGCATTACTCACCGAGTCCCTCACTAGAGGGCCGGGACACGTTATATATATATATATATATATATATATATATATATATATATATGATGATATGATGACATGATGATATGGGGATGATGGCCAGGATGGCATATGATCATTATTCACCGAGTCCCTCACTAGAGGGCCGGGACACGTTATATGTACATGTATATGATGATTTTACTTACCGAGCCCCTCGCTAGAGGGCCGGGACACGTTATATATGTTATATACAGAATGATTATTTAGCCGTGATTACTACACCCTATAATGATATGGTTATGATGTTGACACATATGATTTATGTTCAAAGGTAAGTCTTATGGTTTCCTGGTTGTTGCACTGGGTCCTACACTCCTTGTCTCAGTATAATCCTATTTACTATATTTCATGCTTTACATGCTCAGTACATATTCCGTACTGACCCCCTTTCTTCGGGGGGCTGTGTTTCATGCCCGCAGGTACAGACACTCGCTTTGGAGATCCGCCAGCCTAGGATATCTATTCAGCCATTTTGGAGTGCTCCTTTGTTCCGGAGCCTAACTTTGTGTTTTGTTATATATTTATGTGTTGTTCAGGGTACGGTGGGGCCCTGCCCCGTCATATGATATTGTTGTTACTCTTAGAGGTCTGTAGACATATGTGTGGGTCTGTATATAGTTGTTGTTTTGCTATGCAGACATGACTTATGTTTTTGGGGCGTACCCATTCGTAGTGGCAGCCTTGTCGGCTTGCGTATATATACATATGTTTCGGGATGTTGTGCGTAGTGGCAGCCTTGTCGGCTTGCGTAGACATATATATATATATATATATATATATATATATATATTTGATATGAAAGTTGTAACTCCTCAGGAGACAGGTGGCTATGATATGCATATATGCGACAGTGTTAAGGCAACGTCTTATCTTTATATATAAATACTTGTTATGCTAGTTGTAGATGATTGTGGTTAACAGGTGTATACGAGTGTCCAGCTCGGGCACTAGTCATGGCCTACGGGGTTGGGTCGTGACAGTACCGATCCACGAGACTCAACTAGACATGCTTTTGTATTATAGATCGGATAGCCTAGGGCTCTGATACCAACTTGTCACGACCCAAACTAACTAAGTAGCGCGGACACCAACCTTTTCTACCTCGGTAGGCGAACCCTCATCACAATAATATCAAGTACATGAATTAATAAATAAATACGTGGAAAAGTTAGAAATACGTAAGTCTGACATAATAATAATAGATAGAATACGCAGAATGCATCAAACCTCCCCAGATATCTGTCCAATTATAAAAGAGCAACTAACTAGATACTACAAGTCTGAAAATAACAAAATACATCAATGTCTGAATATGTCTCGGAATGTAAATAAGACACAGAATAAGGAAGAATCTCCAAGGAGGCGGACATCCCCATGCTCACCCTGTAAGACTCTGAGCAGCAACTCTCGCACGAAGATTAGCCACAAGAAACGGAGGTCGATCCTACCTGGAACTCTGCATTCATAAAAGAATGCAGCACGTGCAAGTCAGTACAAACAACAAGTACTGGTAGGTATCATAGGCCGACTAAGTTTAGCTAACACATATCAAGTCAATAAAGTAAGATAAGCAGGTAATCAATCAAGGTATAAGTCTAACACAAGCCAGAAATCAAATACACGTCATCACCTAGGTTATAGCATCTAAACCCAATTGTTTCGAGTCTCAAATACTCAGTCCGAATCCGTATATCACAAATACATCACAAGAATATCACAAAAGAAACCAAGTGCAATGCAATGCAATAATGTATGAAATGTATATGCAATGCAATGTTGTGCACACATGCACTCCGGATGAAAATATCGACGTCTCGATAGCACAACCCATGGGAGACTCGCGGAGTCCATGTACCTCATGGCTCCGGCACAAACCTCAGACCCGCTACCTCATGATTCTGGAAAAAAAACCTCGGCAATCGCTACGCACAACTTCGATTCCTGGACAACAATCGGATATCGGTCCTCCCGTCACTCTCATCCAACTGAGCCCAGCTCATCACAGTGTTTCCTCAAGTATCATCAGTGTTTCAACAGCATATCATGAAGGATAAGAATGCGTGGAATGTATGTGTTCAATGTCAATAATCAAATCAATATCACAATTACCAAGCATGGGTACGCCAACAATATCATAAAAGCCTACACAAGCCATATAGAATACTATCCTCGTATCAACATCAACAAGTAAGATACAACAATATCATGAACAAGATATATCAATAGTCTCCAATATTTATTATCACCACGTGGCATCAAGCCAACAACAATAGAACAAATCAAGTCACAACACCACGAGGTGGCTAGCCCCAACACACAACAGGGCCCAACCTAAGACAATATCCAACCCAACTTCTTACTCGAAGGTTTACATGCTTTCTTCGACAATATCGTCTAAATATATGCTTTGCTAAACGAAGTCTCACCATAAGGTAAACCGTAACCTACCCGGAATGCCGAACATCAATATCACCAACAATTACTCCTTAGCCTTTCCTTTCCTTTGGGCCTCGAGATTAAGAAAGTCTAAGCATATTCGAATCATAGAATTAGAATCAAGTAGAACACCAAAAACCCTACTTCTATTCATGACCCAAATCCCCAACCTATGGAATAGGGTTTATCAACTAGAAGGGTGAAATTAGGAAACTAGGGGTCCTAATATGAAATTAAACCTCTAGGTGATCAATTCCTATCAATAGAAAGCTAGAATAATCAATAATTCAGTCAATTTCGGATTCTCGGCAAATCCCCCAAATTTGGGTATAAACCCTAACTTCTAATTCCACAAATAAGCCTCTAATTTGGAAGAAGTTATGAAATAAAGGTTTCGAATCATCAATTCAATGCTTAAAGAAGCTAACCCAACCAACAAATCATGATTTAGAAGCCTAGAAAGAATATTCATTAAACCCACTTTTAATCTTCCATCACTTAATGAACTTACAAGATAAAGGGATTCTAAGATGATTAGGAAAAATGGAAAAGCAAAGACATTAGAAGGACGTACCACCAAGAATCTTCTCCAAGAATATCCTAGATTTGCTCCCAAAAGCTCATATTTTAGAATTGTAATAAATGAGGGACTTAGGGCATTTAACATTTCATTTAATCAACTAACTACCCGTCACCCGCTTCCGCGATGAGATTACCGCTCTAGTGGCGCCGCTTCAGCGGTCCCATGACTGCTACAGCGGTCATCCCCAAATGGCACAGGCCGTTTCAGCGGCAGGGTGATCACTATAGCGGTACTAGAAAAGATTTCAAGTTTTCACAACTCAACCTAAATTTTTTACTAACTCCCGAGGCCATCTGCTCACAAACCACATACACAACCACACAAAAAACAAGCTACGAACGCACTCATGGCCTCGGAATTCCCAACGGAGGTCTCGTCGATCGAGTCAATCCCTGATACCTCATTTCTAACTTCCCAACTCAAGTCCCAAAATACACCCGAGTGCATTGGGAACCAAACCAGATATGTACATAAGTTCTAAATGACCATCTGGACCTCTCAAATTCAATGGATTTTCAAAAATGGTCTGTTTATCCAAAAGTCAACTTTAAGTCAACTATTTTTCGCTTTAAGCCCAAATTTCACAAAAAAGTCGCCAAATCAAATCTAAACATCTCGGGAAGCATGTCAACGGTCCCCTCGGATCAAATGTGAGCTAACTAAGCACGGGGAAGGGTCAAAAGTGTCGAAAAGACTAGAACGACCAAGCGGGTCGTTACACATGACCTCTCCGAGCTTACGTTAGTTTACTTACGATGCAAACGACACGAAAATTTTTGAGGTGTAACAGAGTTCTTGTTATTCATTCCTACAAAACCCTACGCGCTTTCCCAAGTTAAGCAATGTTTATGGCTGTAATCAATGTTTGCAACCATCAATTATGAATTAAGAACAAGGAATAAATAAACCCTAATAATCCATTATGTGTATATCAATCCCAATTCCCTATCCCAAAACACCCATCCTAGGGTTCACAACCTTAGTAGAGGAATTAGCTAGTCATAGTGGAAGAAAAACAAGAAGAGATAATAGAAATCATAATTCTTACTTTCGTTTGAGTGGAACTGAAATAAATTAACTGCAATTGTTTGTTCTCCAAAAAGACTTCAAAAACTATGAGTGATCAATGCTAAGGAATTAAAACTGAAATTTGGTCAAGAATAGTCTACAAAAACCCTACATCAATTATTTATAATGGTCCAAGTCGTGAAAAATAAGTTGACAAAATTGCCCCGTCGGATCATTATACGGACTGTAAATATTATACGGTCCATAAATCTCTTGCTCTTGTCCATCAAATTGCTGCATGTTCTCTGAATCTACGCCCATCTTTTACTAACCATAAAACATTTACGATCTGTATATCTTAACCGTGAATTTAGGCTTCAGACTTGGACTCACTGTTGTTGATTTATGGTGGGTTTTTACGGACCGTAAATATTCTACGCACTGTACTTTTCTGCAGTCAATTCTTTCTTGCTTGCAGCTATTTCTGTAACTATTTTATGCCAACATTGACGGGCCGCAAAAAATATACGGACCGTCTTTTCCTCCGTAGAATTCTATCTTCAGTCACTTCCACTTTTTGCACATCTTTTTCTGCTCTTGTTATTAAATTCCCCGACTTTCGCGATAAACACACTGAATACCTACAACATGACAAAAACACATCAAAACGGCACGAACTTGCTTGAAAAAAAGTAAAACTCTCCATTAAAAGCATCAAATGTGCCGAAATTACGCGGCACATCAACACCTCCAGCTTAAAGGCTTTGCTTATCCTCAAGCAAATCATACAGCACGAACGACTCAACTAAACTTAGATACAATAGAATAACAATGTCTATAATGGTTTTGACTCCGAACTACTGGCATGCAAGTTTTCCACAGATAACCACCTCATTTTCACAATCAACAATACAACACAACTCGAGACTGCTAAGACTAACAATGGCGCTTCAATCAATGACATCACATTACTAGAACTATTAATGGACCCACAAACATCGCCTCGGATGGTTGTTTCACATTTCAAATGTTAGTCCTTATGCCCTCACCTAGACCAAAGAATGTCCCCCCCCCCCCCCCCCCCACACAGTATATATATATATATATATATATATATATATATATATATATATATATAACGAATGGGGATGAAGACTAAAGAGAAGAGAACACACTCACATTCACAAAGACGTTCATACACTACAAAATTCAAATACCATATGTTTGCCCTTATTTTTAATGCCTTCACCTTTGGACGGTTTGGTTATGATCACACTAGGACTTTTTCTCGACTTGTAATGTAGGCTTAGGGATAGGTAGGATAAACATTTAGGTATTAGTGACTCGCCCTCCTTGAGCACTACACTTTTCTACACTTTATTAGCCTTTCCTTTTCTCCCTCTTTCACTTCTTCACACTCGATGTTGTTTGCACCTAATGTAACCTGACTTTCTTTTTGTGCCACGATTTTCTGATTTTTTAAATTTTTTTTTTTTCTCATACAAATTTTTGGATTTTTTTCGTAAGATTATTTACAGCAACCACATCGATACTCAACTAGATAACTCACGCCACCCCCAAATTAGGCTTTTATCCTCTACTTCACACTTGTATCACCCCCCAACTTAGGCATTTAGCCTCTTTTCTCTAATAGTGTGAAGGAGGGAACGGATGAGAAGATGGAATCAGTTCAAAAAGGGTACGAATTTGTTAACGGCTAGTCAGAAAACTCAAAGGCTCAAAAGGGGAAACTAGGGATTATTTACATTCTGGGTACGGCTTATAAGGCAAGTGACCAATTTATTCAAAGAAAGCCTAAGATTATTTCAACAATCAAACTATCCTAAGCATTCAAGCATGATAAATCGGACAAGTTGTAGATTGCAAATACAGAGTATGAACACAACTAACAACTCATACCCACAATGGCATAAGGACCTTTTGTTAATGCAAATACAACTCCTAGCGATCATTCATCATCCACAATACCCTAATAAATACGATGTCAGAAAAATAACCAATCACGTCAATCACTAGCAATTCCTAAGTATGCATCATCCAAGTTTTGAGGGGTTCACAATTTCCACCAATTTTACAAACATGCCATGAGTTCAAAACCACTACCATATAAGTCATTACTATTCTACCCTATCCCAAAAACAACCTAAACATGCCAGTTTCAATAGAAAAAAAAACCCCTCGAAAAAAGAACTCTGGCAGGGAAAAGCTGAGGGGTTTCTAAACATATATATGCATTACAATGATGCATTGTCCCCAAAGCATGTGCAAAATGCAAAAAAGGGTTAGGACTACATGAGGAGCTTTAGGCACGCTGCTCATCTCGAGGTCGTAACCACCTGATCAGTACAGGCAGGTTTTGGATCAGTGGTACTACTAGGAGGCTCTGATTGACTCTGTGGGAGTGGGTCCTCCGCAAGGAAAGTAGTAGTGGCCTCCTCAGGTACCACAATACTAGGCACTGTCTGCTCGACAGGCAGAGCTATGTTGATAGATGCCCCCGTGAAATGGTAGTCAACATGGGACTGCCGTGTAACTTTCTTCATCTAGCGTTCCTCCAAGTCACTTGGATCCAACCCCTCACTATCATCCACAAATCTCAGCCTCTTGTCTCTCTCTTAGACTGGGAACTCCTCTCTCGACAGGCACACAACTGGCACCAAAGATGCCAAATCTATCGGCATTGCTGGTTGAGGAGGGTATGCAATCACTCCTCCTTCCATCACTTGTAGCGCAAGGACCTCACTCTTCAGTTGTGCAATATCTTTCTTCACCGTCTTCATCTCATTCACTGACGGCACCTTCTCCAACTCAGTACTCTCCTCTTAATACCATCAATTCGGGAATGAATCTAACGGTGTGAGTGGATAACGGACTACTTTAATGGCTCCATCTCCTTTCGGACTGCCCGTGCTATTACCCTTTCCAACTCCTCCAGCAAGCTAGCAATATGCCTGTCAAGTCTGCCCGCCTTTACATAGGAGTCGTGGAAGTTTTGCTTGTTAAACGGAATAATTACACCCTCAAGAAGTGATGTAGATGTGGGGGTGACCCTATGAGCGGTCGGGACAGCCGTAACAGTCTCAGTAGTAGTCTCAAGGGCTGCAGAAATGGTTAAACCTGATGAGGATGTGGGGACATCTGTGGGAGCTGGTGCTACCATGGTGGCAGTCTCAAGATCCTCATGGGTCTCCTCAAGTGTAATTCCCTCCTCATCATTTTGGTCGAACTCAGACTGCACATGTGTTGGTGCCGACACACCACCTCGGGCTGCCAACAATGCATATTTAACATCTTTATCCTTGCTCTTGGTTAAGATATAGAAATGCTTTGCCTCAACTCTATGGTCCCAGTAGGAGAAGTTCTGAAACCCTGTCTTTCAACAAAGACCCGTAATGAGGCACGAGAATACCAAATAAATCCCAGGCTGGGTAACCCGCACACGAATCTCATATGCCATCAACTTCCCTATATCCACTGCATACCAGACATGATAGAGGCCACTGGAATTGTTCTATCAATAGTAAGCTAATTGTCTGTCTGAGTAGGGAAGATTCTATTTATCAAGACACTCCACCAGAACTTGGCCTCAACTGAGAGATCTACCTTTTTGATAGGCACACTAGAGCTGGTACGCTACTTTGGGGTATCTCGTACAATCATCGAAGGTACCCATGGTAACTCATTCAACTGATCAGGTCTGTTCCCCCTCATTTTGTAGTCTAATTCATCAATATTTACTAGTGGTTCATAGTCGTCCCCGAAGAAATACCGATTGATAGATTTGCTGGAGATGTCAATCCTCAATCCCTTAATCATTACTTTTTAAAGTCGTATTACTATTTTAGCCTATTTGACTGGCATGTACCGGTTGTTTAGCTCTGCTTCATAATTGGCATAAAACTCTCACATAATTACCGAGATATATATGCCGGGTGGGTGGATAAGGAAGCCCCATCCATGGTGACCAATGACAGCTTGAATGTTTGGGAAGTGGTCCACCTCATCGAAATTGATTTGCCTCTCTTCATAAATGCTCCGGCGGAACCCCTTTCCTCTTTCCTTGGGCTCTAGCCCTTTCTCGTAGATTTCCTTCGACCCTTGCATCGAGAACCGAACAGTATTCTCAAACCTCTCCTTCATTCTATTTTCATTTTGTCTTGCAGCTTCCTCAGAATCAGACTCCTCTGGCCTGTTTCTTGCCTCCTCCTAAGTGAGCAGTTCTAGAGAGCTAGAGGATTTCTCTCCATCACTGTTGGAGTCTGAGTTCTTTGATGAGGTCCCCTCTTCATACTGGGGGTTGGTCGGAGCTTGGGCTATTCTTTGCTGCCTCGTGAGTCTTGCTAGAAGTGTGCAATCCTCTTCATTCAAAGGGTCAGGAGGCTGGTCACGAAGTCTTGATCAGATTTGTGGCTGACCTCGGCCCTGTCCTATGGCTTGGGCACGACCCCGTCTAACAATGCTCTTCAATGCCATACCTCTGGAGTACATATTAGTATATACAACAATGAAAGACAAACAAGGATATAATGGTATAAACAAATAAAGTAATGTTTTCTAAGTACGGTCATTAAAAGCTATCGTAAATTAGCAGCAGTGATGTATTGTTGTGGAAAGGGTATTTTACGGCGAGGCTTTACGGTCTGTAAAATTTCTATGGTCCATAAAAGCGATCGTAAAATCAGAACAGAAACTTGGGACCTAGGGAAACCATTTTACGATACAAGTTGCGGTCCATAAAATTTTTACAGTCCATAAGTTGTATTGTAAATAGGAACAGTAAGATTTGTTATATAGAAGAGCATTTTACTACACATATTTACGGTCCGTTAATATACTCATGAAATACTCTCTATATAACATTTAAAAAATTTCCCAAGTTATTGCCCTGAAGTTCCTTGCATTCCACAATGATCAATTAATCATCAAACACCACTTTTATCCTCGTATTCTGTTGGGGTAACTCAGACTTCACCCTGCTTTACACTTTTCCTCATCTAAGCATTTAATCGAACAGTTGGTGGGCATAACGAATTGTGACATCAACTTTGAAATTGACGATCGAAATGCGCACCGACTCAATGGGGGTTTCGATTACTCGTTCCCTATAAGTCTAATGTTATGCACAACCAAACCAAATCCCCGGCCCAACAAAATTCATGATTCGATTCCCCATATGATAAAAACACATAAATGTGCAAGAAAGGTCATAGGAGAATGAATAAGTGTTTGTCCACCTCGCCATTATGCACGACTATGTAACAACTAGGGCATGAAAGAATCAACAAACCTAGAAGAAGCGTAGTTGATCAGTTGGAATACCAAAAGTACAAAAAAAATTAGTTTACCGCAGTTTAGCCTCTTCAAATTCAAATGGGTATGATGTTGTTGGTGTGGTTTGGTTAAGGTGAGTTGTGATACTTTTATTTGGGATGAAGAGTTTGTAACGGGTGGTATGGTAAGGTAAGAGGAGTGAAAAGTGGAGAGATTTGTGGGATGTGATTAAGTGGTAAGGTGGTGTGTTTGATTTGGAATAGGAGAGGGAGAGGTGTTTGAGTTGAAGTGGGAATGATAGGAATGACGGTTTGGATTATTAAAACCCTAGTCATCGTAAACAAATTTACGCTACTGACAGTAGAATTTTTACGGTGAATTCTACGGTCACTTACCTGGAGTCATTTTAATGGCATGGCAACAGATGGGCCTTCTTTAGTTACGCTTCCATTTTGGTCCATAAATTTTGTGTGAACCGTAATTCTGGCGTAAATACTACAACGCTGATTTCATCTAGCGATCCTTGGTTTACGCTTCCATTTATGGTCCGTAAATTTTGTACGGACCTTAAATTATGGCGTAAATCAAGAATAGAGAGATCCCTTTCTTTGCCTATAATCTACGCTTCCATCTACGGGCCGTAGATTCTGGCGTAGATTGATTCCATGCATTTCTGCAGTTTCTCCACTTCAGCTATTCTCTAGCCTTGGTGAATCCCAGCACACAACAAAACATCAAAACAACTAAGCACAAAAATTTTGCAAAAAGTAAACATGGGTTGCCTCCCAAGAAGCGCTTGATTTAACGTCGCAGCACGATGGAGGTACCGTTTTACTCCAGGTCAGCATTGTATCCATGCTTCAACCGGTGTCTGTCCATGATCTTATATCCATCCAGGCACCAATGGTAGTGCTTCACCCTCTGGCCATTCGGTCTAAATGTTCGAGTCCTATCCATGGTTATCAATTCCATTGAGCCATTGGGTGAAACACTCACCAATTCGAAAGGTTCGGACCACCTGGATTTCAACTTGCCTGAAAACAGCTTGAGCTAAGAATTGAATTCCACCTCTCTAGTGGCTTTACTTTAAAAAAAAGCTTCAACCGAGAATTATACAACAGAACATAATCACCCTTCTGAAAGTCCCGCTTGAGATCTTGACATCATGATAGTACTTCATCTTCTCCTTGTACAAATGGGCACTTTCACAGGTATGGAATCGGGATTCGACCATTTCATTCATCTGAAACAACCTCAGCTTGGTTGCTTTTTCCCTGTCCATGTTCAGCTTCTTCATGGCCCACAAGGATTTATGTTCGAGTTCAACTGGCAGATGGCATGCCTTGCTAAAAACCAGCTTATAAGAAGGCGTCCCAATGGGCGTTTTAAATGCAGTTATGTATGCCCAAAGAGCATCATCAAGTTTTCTAGCCCGGTTGGTTCTGTTGACATTGACCGTCTTGGCTAAAATACTCTTTAACTACTGATTAGAGACTTTCATCTGACCACTCATTTGCGGATGATAAGGAGTGGCCACCCGATGATGAACACTATACTTCTCAAGAAGTGTTGCAAATGCCTTGTTGTAGAAGTGCGAACGGCCATCACTAATAATCGCTCGTGGGGTGCCAAATCAGGTGAATATGTTCTTCTTCAGAAATTTAACTACACTTTTCCCTTCATTATTAGGTAAAGCCACTGTTTCTACCCACTTCGAGACATAATCAACAGCCACTAGAATATATTTCATGCCACCATAACTCACAAAGGGCCGCATGAAGTCAATTCCTCATACATCGAAGAGTTCAACTTCCATCACATAGTTCATAGGCATCTCATGCCTCTTAGAAATAGCCCCTTGGCATTGGCAGTCATCACAGGACTTAACCATCAAGTTATCATCGTGATACAGAGTGGGCCAGTAGTACCCACATTCAAGAACTTTCGATACAGACCGATTTCCACTATGGTGACCCCCAACTGGGGAGTCATGCCACACCTTCAGAATATCCATCACTTCAGATTCCGAGACACACCGCATGTCCGAAATAAATATGGCTCATCCCAATAATACTGAAGGGAATCTCGTAAGAATTTCTTCTTTTGGTATGCTTTGATTTCCTCTAGAATAACGCCTGTCACCAAAAAGTTGACGATGTACTGCTAGAACCCTCTCATCTGGGAAAGCATCATCAATATCTAAGAGATGGTCAGCAACTTGATTTTCAGTCCCCTTTCGATCTTTTACCTCAAAATTGAAATCTTGCAACAGCAGGACCCATCGAATCAACCGTGGCTTTGCTTCTTTCTTCGCCATCAGATACCTTAAAGCAGCATGATCAGTATAAACCACAACTTTGGACTCCAGCAGATAGGCCCTGAACTTCTCAAACGCAAAGACTATAGTAAGTAGCTCTTACTCAGTAACAATGTAATTCATATGTGCCCCATTGAGTGTTCTGCTGGCATAGTAAATCGCGCGCATGATCTTATTGTGCCGCTGACCAAGCACATCACCAATAGCGAACCCACTTGCATCACACATCAGCTCAAAAGGGAGTGACCAATCTGGTGCAACAATAATAAGAGTAGAAGTATGACGCTCCTTCAATTCATCAAATTCCTTTCTGCATTTTTCATCGAACTCACACTTAGCCTTTTTTTCAAAAAGCTTGTACATAGGATTCACGATCTTAGAGAAATCTTTAATAAAGCGCCTATAGAACCCAGCATGTCCCAAGAAACTCCTGACACCATTAACTGAGATGGGTGGAGGAAGCTTTGCAATCACATCAAGTTTAGCCTGATAGACCTCAATCCCCTTTCAGAGATTTTATAACCGAGAACAATCCCTTCCTTTACCATGAAATGGCACTTCTCCCAATTCAGCGCAAGATTGGTCTCCTCTCATCTTTTCAGAACTCAACCCAGATGGTCAAGACAATCATCAAAAAAATCACCAACCACGAAAAAATCATCCATGAAGACCTCCAAGAAGTCCTCAACCATATTAGAGAAAATTGACATCATGCACCTCTGAAATGTCGATGGTGCATTGCAAAGACCAAATGGCATCCTGCTGAAAGCGAACGTCCCATAAGGACAAGTGAATGTCATTATCTCTGGTCTTCAAGAGCAATATTTATTTTATTGTAGCCAGAATACCCGTCTAGGAAGAAATAGTAAGAACTTCCAGCCAGCCGATCAAACATCTAATCAATAAAGGGCATGTGGAAATGGGCCTTGCAAGTGGAAGGATTCGGCTTCCTATAATCCATGCAAACACGCCACCTAGTAACAGTCCGAGTCAGAATTAACTTGTTTTTAACATTAGGCACCACCGTGATACCTCCCTTCTTTGGAACGCATTATACCAGGCTTACCCACTTGCTGTCTGCTATCAGATATACAACTCCAGTATCTAACCATTTAATTATCTCCTTCTTCACCACCTCTTACATAGGTGGATTCAATCTCCGCTGGTGCTCAACATTTGGCGAACTATCTTCCTCAAGCTGAATTTTGTGCTTGCATATGCCGGAGGGAATCCCCCGAATATCTGCGATAGTCCAGCCTATAGCACGCCTTTACTATCTCAATATCTCCAACAATTTCTTTGTCTGGTCTTCATTTAGCAATGCAGACACAATAACAGGCAAAGTGTTGTCCGGGCTAAGAAACTCGTACTTTAGGTGTGCAGGCAGTTGCTTAAGCTTAAGCTTAGGTGGCTCAACAATATATGGTTTTACTGGAGGAGTCGTTCTTATTTCAAGATCAAGATCTAGCTTCTTAGGGTGGTAAGAATAAGAACCCAACCCCACAAGTGAATTCACAGTCTCCACATAGCCCTCCATGGCATCAGCATCCAAATTTACAAGAATAGTAACGAGAGCTTCTCCTAAACATTCTTCTTCATTTTTGAATTCCACAGCTTCATCAATAACATCAAAAGAATCAATCACCAAAATGATTTCGTAAGCACTTGGTAATTTCATCCTCTTACTTGCCTGGAAAGCCACCTCTTCATCATTAACTCAAAATTTTATTTCATTCTTTTCTGGATCCATAAGAGCCCTTTCTATAGTAAGGAAAGGTCTCCCCAGAATAATGAGAATATCACGATCAACAGCACAGTCAAGAATCACAAAATCTGCGAGCAACAGAAAATCACCAACCCGCACAAGAATATCATTAACCCCGCCAACTGGCCTCTTAATAGATCTGTCAGCCATCTATAATTGCAAAGTCGTCGGCCTAGGCATCCCTAATCTCAATTGCTTATATATAGAAAGTGGCATTAGATTTATACTAGTCCCATTATCACACAAAGCATGAGCGAAATCATCAAGCCCGATAGAACAAGGAATGGTTAATGCCCCAGGATCAACCTTCTTCTGAACTATTGTTGTCAAAATAATAGAACTCACATTGTGAGTCAAACTCAAAGCTTCATGTTTCACATACCTCTTCTTAGTAAGCAGGTCTTTCAAATACTTAGAAAATCTAGGCATCTCCTTGACAACTGTTACACCTCGAAAAATTTCATGTGGTCGTGTAATGAATAAACTAACACGGGATAAGAAGTATATGACGTCTCTACAAGAAAGAAGTAGTACGTAACGGTTCTAATTAAGATTTCAAAGACATTTGAGTTAAGAGAAGAAAGTTCGTTGGAGAATGTCAAGTATAAGTCGTGTTTTGAAAGGGGTTTGCAAGTACCGAGCTAATGTTGATTTAATAATGTCTTGAGGAAGAGTTATAACACTCCTTAAGTTGTTAATGAAGTGTTGAACAAGTGCTAAGAAGGTTCCATAAGGATTGGAGATCAAACGAAATGACAGAAATAATTTCAAGAAAGTGGAGTTATACGACCACTTATACGGTCCGTATAAAGGTCCATATAACCCAACAGAAAATATGTTTTTCCTGATGGTGAAGAACGGACACTTATACGGATCGTATAATATTATACGGACCGTATAAGGGTCCGTATAAGTCCCGACGGGCTGAGTATTTTTCAAGTATAAATACATGTTCCACTTCTAATTTTTCATTCTTTTCACTTCTCCACTGCTCTCCAAGTCTCTAGAATATTCCACTCACTCCAATTACAAGAACTCAAGGGAAATCAAAGATCAATATCATCAATTCAAGGAAATCAAGTGCAAGGGAGTTCTCTAGGGTTGTTGGAAGTCAAGAAATCTCTTTGAATAATTGTTGACATGAATCATAACTCTTGGGATATTATGAGTATAATCTTGTTATAAATAATATTAAGAATGTTGGAGAAGCATGATATGTGAATGAATACGATGTTGGGTGATCACCATGGTTATGGATGACTTTGAGAGGAAATTGTAAGAATTGAATAATGTCAAACTTGACAACGTTATTGATTATGATATTATAAATGTTGATATTGATGTTGGGACTTATTATAGCATATGGAAGAATTTTTAGAAACAAAGGAGATGTTGTCCAATTTTTGTTAGCTTTAGCTTAAGCTTAAGTATACTTCCGATTATCTAATTCTAGCACGAATTCTCTTGAATGTAGAATCGCGAACTTGGACGGAAGAATTTAGTCGGCGAATTAGAAAGGCAAAAAGGTATGTGAGGCTAGTCCCTTCTTTTCTAATGCATGATTCCTATGACATGATTCCCTTTATTTTTCCATGACCTTCTTACAGTCCGGAAACTATGAGTCTATATTAATAAAGAACTTCTCATGAGATAAAGATAAGAGATATGTTATGAATATGATTATGATGATGATGAGTCTACGTCCAAAGATTCTAAAGCTAATGTTTCCTTGACGTTATTCATTGTTGTTACACTCACCTTATAATGCTTGTTCCATCAACGTGAGGCAAGATGATCATGATTACTCCATAATGGAATCAGGGGTTCTCGACCTTACGTCACCCCGATAGAGTTATAATCAACCTTTTAGTTCCTATGCATGCTTTATGATGAGTATATGATCATAATATTACACCGTGCCTATATGGCCGGGAAAACACCGCTAAGGCGGGCAGTATATACACCATGTCAAGAGGGCATGGGCAGACACCACTAGTGGACGCCATGAGATGTTTACCCCGGACGCTGGAGGCCTGAACGCGGGCTAATGATGATCACACCATACCTATATGGTCGGGCATCTTATGTATGTACATACTTGATATGATGTTATTTATGATGTAAGTCAGCATGCATTATTCTGTCTTAAGTGACATTCAGCTATAGGTTGTTCCTTTACTTGATGCTTCCTTATCTCTTCAATATGTTATTATTGTGCCTTACATACTCCGTACAATGTTCGTACTGACGTCCTTTTCTTTTTTGGACGTTGTGTTCATGCCCACAAGTAGATAGGAAGGTGGCCCAGATCCCTAAGAGCTACTCAGCAGATTAGAGGAGCACTCCATTATTTTAGAGGTGCCATTTTTGAGATATTATTTTGTATATATATGTTTGGGCACGACGGGGTCCTCTCCCATCCCTATGTCTAGCACTCTAGTAGAGGCTCGTAGATACGTACGTGTGGGTAGTAGATGTCCCATGATGAATACATTGTATATTCTTGTATATCATTTTTGCAGCCGTGAGGGCTCATCTATATGCATGTGTTGCCTTCGAGATTATATGTGTCCAGGATGAGTACGATGATTAGCATAATGAGTGGTGCTCGGTAGTCAGCTTCGGGTACCCGTCATAGCCCCTAGTCGGGTCATGAAAAAAAGTGGTATCAGAGCAGTTCCGTCCTAGGGTGTGTCTACGAGCCGTTCAGTAGAGTCTCGTTTATGGGTGTGAAGCGCGCCACACTTATAAATAAGAGGCTGTGGGAAATTTAGGAAAAATGACCATTCTTCTTCTTATTAGATCGTGCCATAGAGCCATGTTATAAGGTTTTCTCCACCCTAATTGTGCGTTATGATTTCAACGATGCCGGTAAAGAGAAAAGTTACAGCCGCCCACAAGGGCAAGGCTACGATAGAAAGGCGGATGGAGAGGGAGCCACCAATAAATACAGAAGAAGGTAAATCTCATAATGAGGCTCCATCCAATACCTCTCACACTCCGTCTATCCTAGAAGAACAAGAGGGGGTTTCAACTCTGGCTCCTCTGCCTCCAGTTCCTCCACCGGGTGCTGCCAGTCAACAAATGACCGAAGCTATTTAGCTATTGACCCGCAAGATTTATTGATGAGATATTAAGAACATTGAGAATCATACATGCCTCCGATACTGAATCCGTAGAGTTGACATCTTATAGACTCCGGGATGTGGCGGTCCTTTGGTATAATAACTGGATATCTTCAAGAAAGGAAAATGCACCTCCCCCAATTTGGCAAGAATTCGTAGATGCTTTCATCCGCCACTATTTTCCACCCGAGGTTCGTCGGGCCAGAGCTGATAAATTCTTGAATTTGAAGCAAGGGAATATGAGTGCTCGGGAGTACAGCCTTCACTTTAATTCATTAGCTGGCTATGCTCCGACTATGGTGGCTGACACGGGAGATAGAGTACACATATTTGTGAGTGGCTTAGGGCCACACTTGTTCAAGATTGCTTAACAGCTTCATTACAAGAGGGGATGGACATTTCTCGTATTCAGGCCCACGCTCAGAATTTAGAAGAGCAGCAACAGCCACAGAGGGGTGAGCGTGACATTGATAGAGGATAGACCAAGAGGGCTAGATCTTCTAGTGCTAGTAGTGAGTATAGAGGGGGTCAGCGATAACAGTATTCCAGATATTCGGGCCAGTTCGCGACGAGTGCACCTTCTCGGTTTGCGGGCAGACGATTTGATCTCCCTATTTATTCGGGTCAGTCTCAGGGCCTCAATTTGGAGGCGATTTTAGCCAGCGGCGACCACCAGTACTGCGATATAATCAGTGTGGTAGATTACATTCCGGTCAGTGTCGCCGAGGTTCAGATGCTTGCTATGCCTGTTGTCAGGTTGGGCATATGATGCGCGATTGTCCATCGATGGGTGGTAGAGTTGGGGCTCAGCTCAGTGGATCAGCAGCTGGTTCTTCCTCGTCTGTGCGCCTAATATGGCAGACTCCCCAGATTCCAGCAGGCCGTGGTAGGGGTAGAGGGGGAGCATCCAGTTCAGGTGGCACCCAGCCCCGTATTTATGCTTTAGCCGAACGATAGGATCTTGAGTCCTCCCCGGATGTGGTTACAGGTATTCTATTCATATTTTCTCGTGACGTTTATGCATTGATTGATCCGGGTTCTACGTTGTCTTATATTACTTCCTATATTGATGGCTGTATTGGGGTGAAACCTGAGCCAATTAAACCTTTCGAGGTATCTACTCTGGTTGGTGATCCAGTAATAACGAGGCAGGTGTATGAAAATTGTGTGATAGTGGTGTGTGATCGTCAGACTACAGTTGATTTGATTGAACTAGAAATGTTAGATTTTAATGTGATTATGAGCATGGATTGGTTGGCCTCTTGTTATGCTAATATGGATTGTAGAACGAAAATAGTTCGATTCCAATTCCCGGGAGAACCTGTACTAGAATGGAAAGGTAATACAGCATCTCCAAGAGGTAGGTTTATTTCCTACCTTAAGGCAAGGAAGATGATAGCTAAAGGTTATATTGAGCACCTAGTCTGAGTTCATAACACCGAAGCAAAGCCACCAACTTTTCAATCCGTCTCGATAGTAAATGAATTTCCAGATGTATTTCCAAATGAACTTCCAAGCATTCCTCCAGAAAGAGAGATTGATTTTGCTATTGATGTGTTGCTGGACACCAAGCCTATATTTATTCCTCCTTACCGAATGGCTCCTGCAGAATTGAAAGAGCTAAAGGCACAACTAAAAGACTTGTTGGAGAAGGGATTCATTAGGCCCAGCTCGTCACTGTAGGGAGCACCAGTCCTATTTGTGAGGAAGAAAGATGGTTCCCTACGGATGTGTATTGATTATAGGCAGTTGAATAAGGTAACGATAAAGAATAAACATCCGCTTCCAAGAATCGACGTTCTGTTTGACCAATTACAGAGTGCCAAATGGTTTTCCAAAATTGATCTGATATCGAGGTATCATCAAGTGAGGGTTAGAGAAGAAGATATTCCCAAAACGGCTTTCAGAACGAGATACGACCACTATGAATTTCGGGTGATGTCATTTGGGTTGACTAATGCTCCGGCGGTATTTATGAATCTGATGAATAATATATCTAGGTCTCTCTTAGATATATTCGTGTCGTGTTCATTGATGATATTCTAGTATACTCTCGGACAGAGGTGGAGCATGCAGACCACTTGCGTATTGTCCTTGGAATTCTTCGGACTCAAGAATTGTATGCAAAATTTTCAAAATGCGAGTTTTGGCTAAATTCTGTGACTTTTCTGGGCCACATCATCTCAGCTGACGGTATTCGAGTTGATACTCAGAAGATTGAGGCTGTGAAGACTTGGCCAAGGCCTATAACGCCTACAGAAGTCCGTAGCTTTCTGGGATTGGCAGGATACTATAGATGATTTGTGTAAGGGTTTTTCTCTATTTCAGCACCATTGACGAAGTTAACTCAGAAATTAGTGAAATTTTAATGGACTGATGCTTGTGAACGGAGTTTCTAGGAATTGAAGGATAGATTAACTTCAGCTCCGATCCGGGCACTCCCAGAAGGACCCAATGGTTATATTGTGTACTGTGATGCCTCTGGTGATGGGTTAGGCTGAGTGCTGATGCAACACGGTAGGGTCATTGCCTATGCTGCAAGGCAACTGCGAAAACATGAAAAGAACTACCCGACCCATGATCTTGAATTAGCTGTGGTCATCCATGCACTAAAGATATGGAGACACTATTTGTATGGTGTTCATGTTGATATTTATACAGATCACAAGATTCTCCAATATATTTTCAAACAGAAGGAGTTAAATCTTCAGTAGAGGTGGTAGTTAGAATTATTGAAAGATTATGATGTCAATATTTTATACCACCCCGGAAAGACGAATGTAGTAACTCACGCACTTAGCCGCAAATCGATGGGTATTTTATATGAGGTCCCTCCGGAGATGAAAGAATTAATTCGTGAGCTTCACCAGCTAGCCAGCCTTGAAGTCCGCTTAATTGAAGAGTTGGTATTCATAACCCATCTGTTTCCTCCTTGGATGTGGAGGTGAGAGAGCGTCAATGTGAAGATCCCCAGTTGAGCCACTATAGAGATACATTTTATGAGAAGGAGAAGTCGCCATTTGAAGTTTCTACAGACGGAGTTCTTAGATATCGAGACAGGCTATGTGTTCCAAATGTTGTCGAACTACTTCGTTAGATTCTAGAAAAAACGCATTGCGCTAGGTATTCCATTCACCCGGGAGCGACAAAGATGTATCACGATCTCAAGCTAATGTAATGGTGGGATGGAATGAAGAAAGACATAGCATAATTTGTAGCTCAATGCCCGAATTGCCAACAAGTGAAAATTGAGCACCAAAAGCCGGGAGGATTATTACAAACCATGGAAATCCCTGCCTGTAAATGGGAAGTGATTAACATGGATTTCATTGTAGGGTTGCCTCATTCCCGACGCAAATATGACTCCATATGGGTGATCGTAGACAAACTCATGAAATCAGCTCATTTTCTTCCAGTCAGAACCACATATTCAGCAGAAGATTATGCAAGGTTATATCTTAAAGAGATAGTGCAACTTCATGGTGTCCCGATATCTATTATCACGGATAGAAAAGAACAATTTACAGCTAAATTCTAGAAGTCCTTCCAAGAAGGTTTGGGTACTCAAGTAAGGCTTAGCACAGCGTTCCATCCACAAACTGATGGGCAAGCCGAACGCACTATTCATACCTTGGAAGATACGTTATGGGCATGTGTGCTGGATCGGTGGTAGCTGGGATGACCACTTATCTCTTATTGAGTTTTCATACAACAACAACTATCATTCTAGTATTCAGATAGCCCCATATGAAGCTCTGTATGGAAGAAAGTGTAGGTCGCCAATTGGATGGTTCAAAGTCGGAGAGACAGAACTGATAGGTCCAGAATTGATTCAGCAAACGGTGGAAAAGATCAAAATTATCAAAGACCGATTGTTAACGTCCCAAAGTCGCCAGAAATCCTATGCGGACAACCGTCGGCGTGACTTAGAATTCCAAGTTGATGATTGGGTATTCCTAAAGGTGTCACGGATGAAGGGCGTGATGAGATTTGCCAAGAAGGGAAAATTAAGTCCTCAATACATTGGACCTTATAAGGTTGTTCGCAAGATAAACCAACTAGCTTATGAGCTGGACTTACCTCCAGAATTTGAATCAGTCCATCCAGTTTTTTATGTGTCAACGCTCCGCAAATGTGTTGGAGATCCCACTAGAATTGTGCCGGTAGATGATGTTCAAGTGACGGAAAAGTTGACTTATGAAGAGGTACCCATTTCCATACTAGATAGGAAAGTGCGGAGACTTATAAACAAAGAAGTAACTTCAGTCAAGGTCTTATGGAGGAACAACAACCATGAGGAAATGACTTGGGAAGCAAAAGGAAACATGAAGTCCAGGTACCCGCAATTGTTTCCACCCCCGGAAGAGATTCAAGATGAGACATCAGTATTATGAGGTATGTAATGCTTTTCTTTTTAATGCTTTTGGTCGTGTATGGACATAATTTCTTGCTATTGTGTTGTAGCCCTGTGAGGTGATGTTATTGTGGGCTGTTGTGACAGGATGATAGCGCCATATTACAAGGGAAACTCTGGCAAAATTTTTGTAGAATTCTCGAGAACTTAACATTCGAGAACGAATGTTTTTAAAGGCGGGAAGAGTGTTACACCTCGGAAAATTTCATGTCATCGTGTGATAAATAAACTAATGCGGGATAACAAGTATATGACGTTTCTACAAGTAAGAAGTAGTACGTAACGATTCTAATTAAGATTTCAAAGACGTTTAAGGCAAGAGAAGAAAGTTCGTTGGAGAATGTCAAGTATAAGTCGTGTTTTGAAAGGGGTTTGCAAGTACCGAGCTAATGTTGATTTAATAATGTCTTGAGGAAGAGTTATAACGCTCCTTAAGTTGTTAATGAAGTGCTGAACAAGTGCTAAGAAGGTTCCATAAGGATTGGAGATCAAAAGAAATGACGGAAATAATTTCAGGAAAGTGGAGTTATACGACCACTTATACAGTCCACATAAGGGTCCGTATAACCCAACAGAAAATATGTTTTTCCTGATGGTGAAGTACAGACACTTATACGGACCGTATAAGTGTCCGTATAAGTCCCGACGGGCTGAGTAATTTCCAAGTATAAATACATGTTTCCACTTCTAATTTTTCATTCTTTTCACTTCTCCACTTCTCTCCAAGTCTCTAGAATATTCCACTCACTCCAATTACAAGAACTCAAGGGAAATCAAAGATCAATATCATCAATTCAAGGAAATAAAGTGCAAGGGAGTTCTCTAGGGTTGTTGGAAGTCAAGAAATCTCTTTGAATGGAAGTTAGGGTTTTCTTCAAGTGAGGCAACTCCATCCAAAACCCATTCCTACACAATCAAAGGTAATTTTTGTGATCATTTCATGTCATTCGGAATATTGAGGGGTTGGAAAACTTGGATTATGGAAGAAGGTAGAATATAGAGCTTAAATGTGGAAGTGACGGTGTTCTTGAATAATAGTTGACATGAATCATAACTCTTGGGATATTATGAGTATAATCTTGTTATAAATAATATTAACAATGTTGGAGAAGCATGACATGTGAATGAATACAATGCTAGGTGATCACCATGATTATGGATGACTTTGAGAGGAAAGTGTAAGAATTGAATAATGTCAAACTTGACAACGTTATTGATTATGATATTATGAATTTCGATATTGATGTTGGGAGTTATTATAGCATATGAAGGAAGTTGTAGAAACAAAGGAGATGCTGTCCAATTTTCATTAGCTTTATCTTAAGCTTAAGTATACTTCCGATTATCTAATTCTAGCATGAATTCTCTTGAATGTGGAATCGTGAACTAGGATGGAAGCGTTTAGTCGGCGAATTAGAATGGCAAAAAGGTATGTGAGGCTAGTCCCTTCTTTTCTAAGGCATGATTCCCTTTATTTTTCCATGACCTTCGTATATTCCAAAAACTATGAGTCTATGTTTATAAAGAGCTTCTCATGAGATAAAGATAAGAGATATATTATGAATATGATAATAATGATGATGAGTCTACATCCAAAGATTCTAGAGCTAATGATTCCTTGACGTTATTCATTGTTGTTACACTCACCTTATAATGCTTGTTCCTTCAAGGTGAGGCAGGATGATCATGATTGCTCCATAATGGAATCGGGAGTTCTCGACCTTACGTCACCCCAATAGAGTTATAGTCTATCTTTGAGTTCTTATGCATGCTTTATGATGAGTATATGATCATGACATTACACCGTGCCTATATGGTCGGGCAGACACAATTAAGGCGAGCGGCATATACACCATGTCGAGAGGGCATGGGCAGACACCACTAGTGGGCGGCATGAGATGTTTACCCCAGACGCGGGAGGCCTGGACGCGGGCTAATGATGATCACACCGTACCTATATGGTCGGGCAGCTTATGTATGTACATACTTGATATGATGTTATTTATGATGTAAGTTTGCATGCATTATTCTGTCTTAAGTGACATTCAGCTATAGGTTGTTCCTTTACTTGATGTTTCCTTATCTCTTGAATATGTTAGTATTGTTCATGCCTTACATACTCAGTACAATATTCGTACTAACGTCTTTTTCTTTTTTGGACGTTGTGTTCATGCCCACAGGTAGACAGGGAGGTGGCCCAGACCCTAGGAGCTACTCAGCAGATTAGAGGAGCACTCCATTATTTCGGAGGTGCCATTTTTGAGATATTATTTTATATATATATGTTTGGGTCCCATCCCTATGTCTATCACTCTAGTAGAGGCTCGTAGATATGTATGTGTGGGTAGTAGATGTCCCATGATGAATACATTGTATATTCTTGTATATCATGTTTGCAGCTGTGATGGCTCATATATATGCATGTGTTGCCTTCAAGATCATATGTGTCTAGGATGAGTACGATGATTAGCATAATGAGTGGTGCTCGGTAGTCAGCTCCGAGTACCCTTCATGGCCCCTAGTCGGGTCATGACAACAGCATCCAAGAATGGAAAGTTCAATGACAACTGCTTTAGTTGATCATAAAATATCTAAAACTTAGCATCTTCCATCTTCTTCACCAACCTTTGAGGAAAGGGAGGTTTAGATTTGAAAATCTGAGTCAAAGGGCAGAGAGCCCCCTTTACAGTCTGCTTGCTCTTGTCGTCAGTCGTCTTCGAACCCTCTGGAATATCAGCAACTTCCACCACAATTGGAATTTTTGTGGGAACCTCTTCAGCAATAATTGGTGCATCAGATTTCACGTCTTCTTCTTCAGCAACTGGCCTGAGATCTATCACCTTCGTTTCATCACCTTAGAGTATTTTTCTACTCCGAGTACTGATAGCATAAACACGGTCTACATCACTGTTACACCCCGTAGTTGGGTACGTTAGGATTCGCTAGGTGGTAGTTGTACTATTGCGGACGTGGGGGTATAGTTGAGGATATACGAGGCTATCTATCTATCTATATATGTATATATATATATGTTCATTTTATGATTTTCATGGTTAAGTGCATGTAATAGGTAATGGAAGGGTTGGAGGACAAGGAAATCAGGGAGATTAAGTTTCCGAAACCCTGGAGGAAAGTTAGATGAGACTCGGTACGGTAATTTTGGTCTGACTTGGAGAAAGGATATCTTTTAGTATATTTTGAGTTTTGAAGTAAAACAAAAGTGTAAAGAGAAGTTTGGGAAGCCTAGTTTCCAACACAACAAACCGTGCGCCAATCGGACATCGAAATCAAACGTTATGCGCGTTTTAAGACAGGCTGAAAGGGCAGGGAATTCACCCTTCGCGAACGCGCAGGGCAAGACCCTGCAACTCAGCGCGATCGCGCTGAGCAAATTTTAAGTCGGTCCAGGCAGAACCTAGACTGCTATATAAAGGGGTTACCCCCTTATTTCTTCAGCCCAAACACCCCAAACTCTCTCTAATATTCTGGAAATTTCCAACACCAAATTTTAAGCCTAAACCAGGTATAATTCCCAAATTTCAGTCCAAATAGCGTATGGTTGTGATTAGAAAATCGTATAGCGATGTGTGTTGGCTTAAGTTCAAGGTAGATGAGTGAAGATATAGCAATAGTATCGAGAAAGAGGTATGAATCTCTTATTATTAATGATAATCTTGGTTTATATACAGAGATAGGACTGTTAAATAGTTATAAAATGATTTTGTTGGTGGAAATATGGGATAAACACTAAAAGGAATGTTTGTGGAGTATTTTGATATTGAGAATATTATGGGTGATGTTGGTATTGTTGTTGTTGCTGTTGGTTGTTGAATTAAGGTTTCGGGCTAGGCATATAAACAGGGGAGATGTTGCCTGATTTTCGGCAGGATATAGAAGAGTTTAATTTGAAGGCTTAGCTCCAAATATGATACAATGCATCTAACGATAGTGTGAATCCTCTCGAAGGTATATTTACAAGCTCGGACGGATGAGCGTAGGTAGTTGGAGGCTGAACAGGTATGTTAAGGCTAGTCCCTTTCTTTCCAAAGGCATGATTCCTTTTTTTGTGAACCCATACATGTTTTCTAAGAATGTTCTTACTCTCAAAAGCTAGTGATTCATGATTCATAAAGTTCTTATGATGTTAAAGATAAGCATGTTTTATGATGACGATGATTCTATTTCTAGAAATTCCTATGTTATAATTCCCTACATATTTTCATAACCTCCTTAATTCCACAAGTTAGAAGTTTATGATTCAAAGGCATGACTCCTTTCCTGATAATCCATAAACGCTTTCCAAAAATGTCTATGTTTCCAAATCAGAGATTTATGATTCCGTAAGCTCTTATGACAACAACGATGGACATGTTTTTACAATGACAACGATGATGTCAAAGGGGAGAATACTTCCATGATGATGATGATTTTATGTTTAAAAGTCCCAAGCTTATGATTTCAATGCGAATATGAGTGTTGAGCTATATCTTGATTTTCTCAATTTTATTCATTGTTGATGAATCTCATCTCATGTTATTCGTTCCTCCGAGATGAGAAATAGCAATGATGATTATTCCATAATGTAATCGGAGGTTACCGACCTTATGTTACTGCGATAGAATCATAGCTTTTGACTGGGCTCTTATGCATGCTTATGTTATGATGATTACACCGCGCCTATACGGCCAGGAAGCACCACTACGATGAGCGTAGTGGGCAGCTTAAGGATGATGACAGCGCACATATATGGCCGAGCAGCACCACTACGGTGGGCGTAGTGGGCGGCTTATGGATAATGATAATAACACCGTGTCTATATGGCATAGGCAGCACCACTAGTGGGTGGCGTGAGATGATTACCCCGGACGTAGGAGGCCCGGACGGGGGCTAATGATGTTATTTGATTCAAACAGTTTATGTATGTATGTTTAATATGTTTAAAAGGTAAAGGTGAGCATGCATGATTCCGCCTTAAGAGGCAAGCAGTTACAGTTATACCTTCTTCTTATGACTTCTATATTTCCTTATTATGTTATTGTTCATGCTCTGTACTTGTTATCATGTTATCATTCATGACTTACATACTCAGTACATCACTCGTACTAACGTCCCTTCATTTTGGACGCTGCGTTCATGCCCGCAGGATCAGGTAGCCAGCCGAGTGAGTTAGACCAGTAGGATCTCTCTTCCATCTCAGCCAGCGAGCTCCATTTGGACCAGAGCGACCGCCCTTTTTGTATGATCTTTTTGATATACGGGTATGACGGGGCCTTGTCCTGTCTTTTCTACAGTCTATATTCTATAGAGGTCCATAGACGGTGATATGTAGCTGTGATGTTATGTAGCCTTGTCGGTGCTTGTTTTTTTATACTGTATATGTAGCAGCCTAATCGGCTTGCACTGCTACTCTCAGTATTTATGTTTATATGTATGCGTTGCCGTGAGTTCTCGAGGCGTTGTTTCTTGTGTTGATTGTTCAGGAAATAGTATAGTTCAGTTATATATTGTGTATGGGTCCAGGTTAATTAGTGAGAGGTAAATGCAAACTTAGGAGTGCTTGGCTAATAGTGGTCGGGCACTCGTCACGGCTCATCGGTTTTGGTCGTGACAACCGCCTCCCCCATTCTTTGGTTTCAGAATAGTGTCACTAGGAAGTCCACCATTTTGAAAAGGGTGCTGATCTCTGGAAATATCACGCATCTGTGACTCGAGGTTGTGAATGGAAGCCACACGAGATCCCACTATTTCAATCAGCCCAGATAAAGTCTTCTCAGCCTTGGTTTGATTTTCCACCACCTTCTCAAGCATAGCCTCCAACCGCAAACTACCTTGCTCATTTGATTGCCCCTTTGGTGGAATATATGGATTGGAACTCTTATTTCTGAAATTATTGTGTAGTCAAATTTGCCTTGGTTCGAGCCACCATAATTATTATTGTAGTTCCCCTGGTCGTTGTTGTATGTACCTTGTCCCTGCTGAGGTCTCCATTGATTTTGATTCTGATAACCCCCTTGGTAGTTTTGCCTTTGGTAATGTTATACCTCAGAAACATCTCATGTCGTTGCATAGTAAATAGACCAACGTAGTGCGAGAAGTATACGATGTTCCTACAAGTAAGAAAGGCTACTTGACGAATCTAATTGAGATATCAAAGACATTCGAGGTAAGAGAAGAAAGTTAGTTGAAGAATGAAAGGTATAAGCCGCGTTTTGAAAAGGGTTTGCAAAGTACCGAGCTAATGTTGACTTAATGATGTCTTAAGAGAATAGTTATAACGCCCCTTAGATTGTTAATGAAGTGTTAAATAAGTGTTAAGAAGGTTCCATAAGGATTGGAGATCAAACGAGTCGACGAGAACAAGTTTCGAAAAACTGTGGATTGTACGGTTCACTATACGGACCGTATAAAACATACTGGACATATATGTGACCGTATAACCTGGACAGAGAAGAGTCTCCACTGGAACCATTATACGGTCACACATACGGACAGTATAAATTGTACGGACCGTATGTGTATCCGTATAATTTTGTCGGGACAGATTTTCAAGTTAATATAAGGGACCCCAAAGTTCATTTATTTCATTTCATTTTTCCCTCCATACCTCAATAACCCTTTAGAACTCTCTCCACACTTCTTCTACAACAATCCAAGAGAAATTAAGGATCAACTTCATCAAACCAAGGAAATCAAGTGCAAGTAGCTCACTAGGGTTCATCCAAGACAAGAAAACTCTTTGGAAGTGGAACTAGGGTTTTGCTCAAGTGAAGTATTTCCACCTAAAGCTCATTCCCACACTATAAATGGTAAGTTTTATGATCAATTCATGTTATTTAGAATATTGAGGGGTTGAAAGATTTGGATTATGGAAGGAAATAGAAAATGGGTTACAAACATGAGAATGGTGACATTGTTGAGTAGTAGCTTAATATGAATCATAATTCTTGATATATGTGATTATAATTATGTTATAAATGACATTAAGAACATGGGAGAAACACCATATGAGGATGAGTGTAATGTTGTATTATGACCATGGTTATGGATGATTTGAAATGGAATTGGGAGACTTGAATAATGTAGGGTGGATGAAGATTGTTACTTATGATATGATGAATGTTATTATTGACGTTTGGGAGTTGATATATGATATGGCGAAAGTTGTACAAACAAAGGAGATGCTGCCCAATTTTATCTAGGTTTAGCTCAAGCATGCTTATGTTATCAATTATCTAATATTAGTACGAACTCTCATGAAGGTAGAAACGTGAATACTGGAGGGGAATGTTCAAGCGATAGAGTAGCTGAACAAAAAGGTATGTAAGGCTAGTCCCTTCTTTCTAGGGCATGATTCTTATGACATGATTTTCCCTATCTCTCCATGACTTTCTTACATTCCGAACACTATGAGTCAATGTTGAAAAACAGGTTCTTGTGAGATAAAGAAAAGAGATACGTTATGAGTACGATAATGATGATGAAGAGCCTAAGTTTAAAGATCCTAAAGTTCATGATGCGATATTTCTATAAATCTAAAGATCCATATATGACCCTTTGAAGTGGCTTATTGTTGTTACACTCACCTTATAAAGTTAGTTCCTTCAAGGTGAGGCAGAATGCTTATGAATACTCCATAATGGAATCGGGGGTTCACGACCTTACGTCACCCCGATAGAGTATAGTTGTATTTGAGTTTTTTATGCATGCATTATGATAAGTATATGATGACGAGATTACATCGCGCTTATATGGCCGGGCAGACACCGCTAAGGTGGGCAGCGTATGTTATGTCCCGCGTTTTCGTATAATTGGAAATCGAGAAATAATTAAGACTTGCGGGTTACAAGGCAATAAATTGATTTTAGTTAATATGCCTAAGTCGTTTGTGGAATTATTGGTGTAAATACATTGGGGAAGGCCGAGGGCAAATTTGAAATTTCGGAAATTAGTTTCGGGAATTACAAAACGGGATTTTTAACGAATTGGGCCAAGAAAATTGGAACAAAATTTAGGCCCAAAGATCATGGGGTGGCCGGCCACAAGGCTTGGCCCAAGCCTCTTATTAAGTGGTCATGTGATTTTCACATGACCCTTAGTTGGATATATATCAAAGTTTCCTTTGGAATTATCAAGATAAAATCACAACTCCACCTTGAGCTTCTAAGCCCCTTCGGCCGAGAACCCATTTCCCCAACCAAAAAAATTTTCTAGTCTTTGTGTTTGATCCAAAAATCTTGTTCTTCCCATATTTGTAGAGTACTCAAGACGCTCTTCAACGTGATATAATTTATTTGGCGGAAGAATCACGTTTGCAACAAGTCGGAATTTCAAGAAAAGGTAAGAATTTTACCCTTTTAATGTTATGAAATTGGTATGAATATGATAAGGATTGAGAATAAACGAGAACCTCGTAGTTTTGATGTATGTATAAAAAGCCGTGGGTGTGTGTGTGTTTGGTGTTGGAGCCGTGGCACTTATGTAGTGTAAAGTGATATGAATTGATCTTGTTTAGTTTGTATAATGTGTCGTTGTGGCCTTTATGTCGTAAATGATTGATTGATGAATTGGATTGGCGTTGGAAAATGATTTCGGAACGTTATCGGAAAGTGTATACCTTTGGTATAGTTGTGTATATCATTGTATGTCTAAGGTGCTAGAGACTTTAAATATGATTAATGGTTGATGTTAATGAATTCGGAATGAATCGACGCAAGTTAGAATGTTCGTCGTGACTTTTGGTGTTTTGAAAGAATTATGGAAAGTAATGGATTTTGGGCAATTTCGTGTATGGCTTGGAATGTATTTGGAATGTGATGGCATAATCTTGAATGAGTAAATGAATACAATAATATGGATATAGATTTGGAATTTTGAAGTTTGAATGAAAGATTTCCAACTTGCGTAGTAAGGTAGACTTTTGAAGTTTGAATATGGTTTATATTGTTTGATGATGTTTGGGTTGTTGTTGTTGATGTATTTTGAGCCGACCTAAGTCTCGGGGGTGTTAGATTTATAGGGGAAATGCTGCCGAAATTTCGGTAGACAAAAATGAAGTTAATGGCATTTTTAAGCCTAAGAATCTCAATTGGTAACGTTGACCATTTGCAGATTTCAGACGAAACGGGACTTGACTTTTGGGAGAGCACACGACGTCTGTAAGGTATGTAAAGCTTCCCACTCCTTCATTTGGCATGTCTTAGTGTGATAGGCGAATATTGGAACTTTCGGAGCATTTCTGCTCCTCGAAACCCGATCCACAGAAAAGTTACTATTCATTCAATTCAATTGAAGCCTAAGGGCTCTATTTTGGCTAGGATGCCACCAATCGTTCGAAACCTATCGAAATGTGGTCGGGTAACTTAGAAATGATTATGTATGACCTTTTGGCCCCTAAATGTTCGTAAATTATGTTCGCCACCTCAATATGACTCGAGGTGGGCCCGCTAACCCCGAGACGCCCTATTTGTCTTATTGGGCTATCTTTGTGAATAAAGTTTGATATGATACTTTCGATTTTGGAACTCCCTCCTATGAGATATATTTGGAATATTATGATATGCTAAGTTACGTTTTGAGCCATACGTACCATTTTGGAAACTTTTGTGAAACGGATCTTTGTATCGACTAAGTATTCGCTTATTTTGTGCTATGGAACGATTTGTAAAACTATTATGTTTTGAAAGACTATTTTGAAGTATGATTTGCATTTGTTTGCTCACGACTCCGCTCGTGCCTTATTATGACTTCGTTCACCGGTTCCCGGGCCGGTTATGATTCGTGCGCCTTACGATAATTCGGTCGTATGCTGTGTTACGGTTCCCGAGGCTTCGCCATAGGGCCGGGTTCCGTTTGGAGTTAGGCTGTGATATGGCTCGTGATGCGATACGCTCACCTATGTTTGTGTTTGTGTTCGGAGATACGGAGATTTGAAACCTTCTGGTGTTATGCTGTGTGTGGCGCCAGCGTCGGAGTGGCGACCACGTTCTTAAGAGTTTGCATGATTTCGTTTGCATTATGTATACGTATATGATTTTGATACGGATTTTGACATCCCGATTTATACTCCACTTTGTTATCTGATTTGCTTTCAGTTTTGATCCATATTTCTGTACTCCGTGCTTTACATACTGAGTACATATTTCGTACTGACCCCCTTTCTTCGGGGGCTGCGTTTCATGCCCGCAGGTGCAGATATTGGTGATCCTCCACAGTAGGCTTCCCTCTTTGCTATTCCGGAGTACTCCTCTTTGATCCGGAGTCCACTTTTGGTACAGACTCCTTCTGCTTTGTATATGTTCGGTATATTTGACTATTTGGGTACGGCGGGGCCCTGTCTCGCCATATGTTTTTGTTTTGAATTCGTAGAGGCATGTAGTCATATATGTGGGGTGAGGGTCCTGTATATGTTGGTTTGATTTCGTTTTCTGGTCTTAAAGCGGTCTGCTTGTTATGATGGCCCCAAAGGGCCCTTATGCTTATGTTTGCACTTTTGACCGGCGATGTCTATTCCGCCGCTCAGTTTGTATTTGATTTGTGCGACCACTTAAGACATATTTCGATAAGTTATGTTTGATATGACTTTTATGAAACTCTGAAATAAGTTTGGATTTGATAATAAATATGTGATTTGGTCTGGGTACCCAGATAGGGTGCCAGTCGCGGCCCACGGGGCTGGGTCGTGACAAATGTGGTATCAGAGCAGTTTGTCCTCGGAATGTCTACAGGCCGTGTCTCGTAGAGTCTTGTTTATCGATGTGTTGTGCACCACATCTATAAACAGGAAGCTACAGGGCATTTAGGATGTTACTTTCTTTGGAATCTCAGATCGTGCGATAGAGTTGTGCTGTTAGTGTGATTTTGATCAGCCTCGCTATTGTGTTTGCAGTGATGCCTCCGAAGAAGGCAACGGCGGCCCAGAATGGCAAAGCGAGGATGGGAGAGACTAGTCAAGCACAGCGATCTACCCGAGCTCGTGTTTATGATTTGCCTGAGGTTGTGCCTCATTCTGAGGGGTCTGCTACACCCCCACTAGTACAGCCTGGAGCAGGACCTTCAGCATCTCCAGAGGCTCGAGTACCCGCTCCTGAGACTCCAGCTCCTCAGCCAGGGGCGGAGGATAGGACCCTGAGAGAGGCGGTACAGTTGCTGACTACACTGGTAGCAGGACAGGCTCGCAGACGCGGGCGGAGGGACGATGATGATGATGACAGGCGGGAGAGCCTGAGAGTTTGGGAGTTTTTACTATGTGGCCCTCCAGAGTTTTTCGGGTCTAAGCCCGACGAGGACCCCCACGACTTTATTCGGGGGATGCGGCGCTCACTGGACTTGGTCAGGGCTTCAGAGACCGAGTCGGTCGAGCTGGCTTCGCACAGACTTCGAGATGTTGCCACTCACTGGTACGAGACTTGGGAGCTGTCTAGGGGAGAGGGTGCCCCTCCAGCCACTTGGGATCAGTTTGTGACTGCTTTCACCCGCCACTTTCTACCCCCAGATTTGCGGCGGGCACGGGCCGACCGATTCTTACATTTGCAGCAGAGGGATCGGAGTGTTCGCGAGTATAATCTTGAGTTTGATTCTCTGGCCCGATATGCACCGGCCGTGGTAGCAGATATGTCCAATCGGATGCACAGATATGTTATGGGATTGGATCGGTATTTGATCGACGGCTGTATGGCAGTGTCATTGCAGACAGATATGGACATTGCCCGACTTCAGGCCTATGCGATAGGTATGGAGGACCGTCACAGGTCTGATCATTCTGGTAGAGACCGGGACAGGAGGTCGCCCAAGAGGGCTAGGTCCGCAGGTTATTCCGGGGATTCTCGAGGCGGACAGCCTCAGCAGCAGCAGTCAGGTAGACAGCTACCTCCGTCCGGCCGGAGTACTCAGTCAGGCAGCCGGAGATTTGACAGTGCGGGACCATCTGGGGCCGGTCAGAGCTCCAGAGCGGCAGGTTCACAGGTATCCAGAGGCCCCAGCCAGGCCAGACCACCCAGGCCCCGTTGTTCTCATTGCGGGAAGTCTCATCCTGGGGAGTGCTATCGAGCCACTGGAGCTTGCTTTTCGTGTGGTGGTCAGGGCCATTTTATGAGAGATTGTCTGTTGGCCAGCGGTTCTGGTAGTGTGGCTCAGCCGACAGGGTCAGTCGCCGGTTCTTCTTCTGCTCCATCTGTTGCACGCCCTGGAGGGCGAGGTATGCCAGCACCGGCAAGACGCGGTCGAGGCCGCGGTGGCGCTTCAGGTTCTAGCGGTCCCTCGAACCGCATATATGCTTTGGCCAGCCGCCAGGATCAGGAGGCTTCGCCAAACGTCGTCACAGGTACATTACTGGTTTTCTCCAGATCTGTATATGCATTGATTGACCCTGGTTCTACCTTATCATATATTTCCCCGCTCGTTGCTAGTAAAATTGGGATAGTGTCTGAGCCTATAGAGCCATTTGAGGTAGCTACGCCAGTTGGGGATTTTGTCATAGCGAGACAGATCTATAGGGATTGTTCTGTGACTATTTGTGATCGTTGCACTAGGGCTGATTTGATAGAGTTAGACATGCTTGAGTTTGACGTGATTATGGGTATGGACTGGTTGTCTTCCTGTTATGCTAATGTCGACTGCCAGCAAAAGGTAGTCCGTTTTCAGTTTCCAGGGGAACCAGTTATAGAGTGGTTTGGATGTACTGCATCGCCGAGGGGTAAGTTTATTTCATACCTCAAGGCTAAGAAGATGATCCAGAAGGGTTATATCTATCATTTGGTTCGTGTGCACGATACTGCAGCGGAGATACCTACCCTTCAGTCTGTTCCGGTCGTCAGTTAGTTTCCAGATGTATTTCCTGACGAGCTTCCTGGCCTTCCGCCTGAGCGGGAGATTGATTTTACTATCGAGTTGATGCCGGATACGCAGCCTATATCTATTCCTCCGTACAGGATGGCACCAGCTGAGTTGAAGGAGTTGAAGGAGCAGCTGAAAGATTTGCTGGATAAGGGTTTTATCAGACCCAGCATATCACCCTGGGGAGCGCCGGTATTGTTTGTCAGAAAGAAAGACGGGTCACTGCGGATGTGTATCGACTACCGGCAGCTGAATAAGGTGACTATTAAGAATAAATATCCCCTCCCCCGGATTGATGACTTGTTTGATCAGCTGCAGGGTGCTAAATATTTTTCGAAGATAGATCTGCGCTCAGGTTATCACCAGGTGCGAGTTCGGGAGTCAGATATCCCGAAGACTGCTTTCAGGACCCGATACGGGCATTATGAGTTCAGAGTTATGTCTTTCGGGCTGACTAATGCTCCAGCGGTATTTATGGATCTGATGAACCGGGTATTTCGGCCTTTTCTGGATATGTTTGTTATTGTGTTTATTGATGATATCTTGATTTACTCGCGATCAGCCGAGGAGCATTCAGATCATTTGAGGACGGTACTTGGCGTTCTCCGTCAGCAGAAGTTATATGCTAAATTCTCTAAATGTGAATTCTGGTTAACTTCTGTGGCATTCTTGGGCCATATTGTCGGCGCAGACGGTATTCGGGTCGATACGCAGAAGATTGAGGCTGTGCAGAATTGGCCCAGGCCTACTACTCCGACAGAGGTGCGCAGTTTTCTGGGATTGGCTGGGTATTATCGCAGGTTCGTGGAGGATTTTTCTTCTATTGCAGCACCACTGACGAGGCTTACTCAGAAAGCAGCAAAATTCCAGTGGACAGACGCCTGCGAGCGCAGCTTTCAGATGTTGAAAGAGAAATTGATTACAGCACCAGTTTTGGCTCTTCCAGAGGGATCTGACGGGTATGTTTTTTATTGTGACACCTCTGGTATTGGGATAGGATGTGTATTAATGCAGCACGGTCGAGTCATAGCCTATGCTTCCCGGCAGCTCAGACCGCACGAGAAGAACTATCCCACTCATGATCTTGAGTTGGCCGCAGTGATTCATGCTTTGAAGATTTGGCGGCATTATTTATATGGGGTCCATGTTGATATCTATACGGACCATAAGAGTCTCCAGTATATTTTTAGGTAGAAGGAACTAAATCTGCGGCAGCGGAGATGGCTTGAGCTACTAAAGGATTACGACGTTGATATTCTGTACCATCCGGGGAAAGCCAATGTGGTAGCTGATGCGCTTAGCCGCAAGTCCGTGGGCAGTCTGGCTGATGTTCCCTTTGATAAGAGAGATTTGGTTCGTGATATTCATCAGCTGGCTAGCCTCGGAGTTCGTTTGATAGATTCTGGAGATTCTGGGATTTCTGTTCATTCAGTTGCTGAGTCATCTATTATTCAGGAGGTAAAGCAGCGCCAGTTTGAGGATCCGCTTTTGATTCAGTACAGAGATGTGGCCCTTAATAAAGCAAAGACTCAGTTTGAGATCTCGCCTGAAGGAGTATTATTATATGACGGCAGATTCTGTGTACCGGACGTTGCGGGCTTACGGCGGCAGATTATGGGCGAGGCCCATAATGCACGGTATTCTGTTCATCCTGGTTCCACTAAAATGTATCGGGATCTCAGGTGTTTGTATTGGTGGGACGGCATGAAGAAAGATATTGCTGAGTATGTTAGTCAGTGCCCGAACTGCCAGCAAGTTAAGATCGAGCATCAGAAGCCCGGTGGATTATTACAGGAGATGGAAATTCCAGCCTGGAAATAGGAGATGATTAATATGGATTTCGTTGTTGGGTTACCGTGCACTCCACGCAGGTACGACTCTATCTGGGTTATCGTTGACAGGCTGACGAAATCAGCCCATTTCCTTCCGGTTCGGACTACTTATTCGGCTGAGGACTATGCCAGATTGTATATCAGAGAGATAGTCAGACTTCACGGAGTCCCTATATCTATTATTACTGACCGAGGTGCCCAGTTTACAGCTAATTTTTGGAGGTCATTTCAGGAGGGATTAGGGACTCAGGTGAGCCTTAGTACAGCTTTTCACCCTCAGTTCGACGGGCAGGCCGAGCGCACTATTCAGATGCTCGAAGATATGTTGCGGGCCTGCGTTATTGATTTCAGGGGCAGCTGGGATGATCATTTGCCGCTTATTGAGTTTGCCTATAATAATAGTTATCACTCCAGCATTCAGATGGCACCGTATGAAGCCCTGTATGGCAGGAAATGCAGATCTCCTATTGGTTGGTTTGACGTGGGCGAGACTAAGCTGATTGGGCCAGATGTGATCCAGGAAGCTGTAGATAAGGTAAAGCTTATTCGAGAACAATTATTGCCAGCTCAGAGTCGACAGAAAGCTTATGCAGATAGACGACGTCGACCGTTAGAGTTCCAGATTGGCGACTGGGTATTCCTGAAGGTGTCGCCCATGAAGGGTGTCATGAGATTCGGTAGAAAGGGTAAGTTGAGCCCCCGGTACATTGGGCCGTATCAGATCTTCGAAAGATAGGCGAGGTCGCCTATGATCTAGACTTACCATCCGACTTGGAGGCCGTACACCCGGTATTTCATGTGTCTATATTGCGGAAGTGCATTGGTGACCCTTCCAGGATATTTCCAGTGGATGACATTCAGGTGACAGAGCAGTTATCTTATGACGAGCAGCCTGTATCTATTCTGGATCGACAGGTGCGGAGACTACGCACTAAATAAGTGCCCTCCGTCAAAGTCCTGTGGCGCAACAATAATCGGGAGAAGATGACTTGGGAGGCGGAGGACGAGATGAAAAGGAAATACCCTCACTTGTTCCCGACGTCCACAGGTAATCTAAACCTTTCGGTTTGTTATGTCGGTTGATAAAAAATAACTTTGTATGCCACTAATAATAAAGAACTCCCCCGCCTTGGTCATAAGACCTTATAAGGTTAATTTAACATTCGGGGACGAATGTTCTTAAGGGGGGAGAATGTTATGTCCCGCGTTTTCGTATAATTGGAAATCGAGAAATAATTAAGACTTGCGGGTTACAAGGCAATAAATTGATTTTAGTTAATATGCCTAAGTCGTTTGTGGAATTATTGGTGTAAATACATTGGGGAAGGCCGAGGGCAAATTTGGAATTTCGGAAATTAGTTTCGGGAATTACAAAACGGGATTTTTAACGAATTGGGCCAAGAAAATTGGAACAAAATTTAGGCCCAAAGATCATGGGGTGGCCGGCCACAAGGCTTGGCCCAAGCCTCTTATTAAGTGGTCATGTGATTTTCACATGACCCTTAGTTGGATATATATCAAAGTTGCCTTTGGAATTATCAAGATAAAATCACAACTCCACCTTGAGCTTCTAAGCCCCTTCGGCCGAGAACCCATTTCCCCAACCAAAAATATTTTCTAGTCTTTGTGTTTGATCCAAAAATCTTGTTCTTCCCATATTTGTAGAGTACTCAAGACGCTCTTCAACGTGATATAATTTATTTGGCGGAAGAATCACGTTTGCAACAAGTCGGAATTTCAAGAAAAGGTAAGAATTTTACCCTTTTAATGTTATGAAATTGGTATGAATATGATAAGGATTGAGAATAGACGAGAACCTCGTAGTTTTGATGTATGTATAAAACGCTGTGGGTGTGTGTGTGTTTGGTGTTGGAGCCGTGGCACTTATGTAGTGTAAAGTGATATGAATTGATCTTGTTTAGTTTGTATAATGTGTCGTTGTGGCCTTTATGTCGTAAATGATTGATTGATGAATTGGATTGGCGTTGGAAAATGATTTCGGAACGTTATCGGAAAGTGTATACCTTTGGTATAGTTGTGTATATCATTGTATGTCTAAGGTGCTAGAGACTTTAAATATGATTTATGGTTGATGTTAATGAATTCGGAATGAAACGACGCAAGTTAGAATGTTCGTCGTGACTTTTGGTGTTTTGAAAGAATTATGGAAAGTAATGGATTTTGGGCAATTTCGTGTATAGCTTGGAATGTATTTGGAATGTGATGGCATAATCTTGAATGAGTAAATGAATACAATAATATGGATATAGATTTGGAATTTTGAAGTTTGAATGAAAGATTTCCAACTTGCGTAGTAAGGTAGACTTTTCAAGTTTGAATATGGTTTATATTGTTTGATGATGTTTGGGTTGTTGTTGTTGATGTATTTTGAGCCGAGCTAAGTCTCGGGGGTGTTAGATTTATAGGGGAAATGCTGCCGAAATTTCGGTAGACAAAAATGAAGTTAATGGCATTTTTAAGCCTAAGAATCTCAATTGGTAACGTTGACCATTTGCAGATTTCAGACGAAACGGGACTTGACTTTTGGGAGAGCACACGACGTCTGTAAGGTATGTAAAGCTTCCCACTCCTTCATTTGGCATGTCTTAGTGTGATAGGCGAATATTGGAACTTTCGGAGCATTTCTGCTCCTCGAAACCCGATCCACAGAAAAGTTACTATTCATTCAATTCAATTGAAGCCTAAGGGCTCTATTTTGGCTAGGATGCCACCAATCGTTCGAAACCTATCGAAATGTGGTCGGGTAACTTAGAAATGATTATGTATGACCTTTTGGCCCCTAAATGTTCGTAAATTATGTTCGCCACCTCAATTTGACTCGAGGTGGGCCCGCTAACCCCGAGACGCCCTATTTGTCTTATTGGGCTATCTTTGTGAATAAAGTTTGATATGATACTTTCGATTTTGGAACTCCCTCCTATGAGATATATTTGGAATATTATGATATGCTAAGTTACGTTTTGAGCCATACGTACCATTTTGGAAACTTTTGTGAAACGGATCTTTGTATCGACTAAGTATTCGCTTATTTTGTGCTATGGAACGATTTGTAAAACTATTATGTTTTGAAAGACTATTTTGAAGTATGATTTGCATTTGTTTGCTCACGACTCCGCTCGTGCCTTATTATGACTTCGTTCACTGGTTCCCGGGCCGGTTATGATTCGTGCGCCTTACGATAATTCGGCCGTATGCTGTGTTACGGTTCCCGAGGCTTCGTCATAGGGCCGGGTTCCGTTTGGAGTTAGGCTGTGATATGGCTCGTGATGCGATACGCTCACCTATGTTTGTGTTTGTGTTCGGAGATACGGAGATTTGAAACCTTCTGGTGTTATGCTGTGTGTGGCGCCAGCGTCGGAGTGGCGACCACGTTCTTAAGCGTTTGCATGATTTCGTTTGCATTATGTATACGTATATGATTTTGATACTGATTTTGACATCCCGATTTGTACTCCACTTTGTTATCTGATTTGCTTTCAGTTTTGATCCATATTTCTGTACTCCGTGCTTTACATACTCAGTACATATTTCGTACTGACCCCCTTTCTTCGGGGGCTGCGTTTTATGCCCGCAGGTGCAGATATTGGTGATCCTCCACAGTAGGCTTCCCTCTTTGCTATTCCGGAGTACTCCTCTTTGATCCGGAGTCCACGTTTGGTACAGACTCCTTCTGCTTTGTATATGTTCGGTATATTTGACTATTTGGGTACGGCGGGGCCCTGTCTCGCCATATGTTTTTGTTTTGAATTCGTAGAGGCTTGTAGTCATATATGTGGGGTGAGGGTCCTGTATATGTTGGTTTGATTTCGTTTTCTGGTCTTAAAGCGGTCTGCTTGTTATGACGGCCCCAAAGGGCCCTTATGCTTATGTTTGCACTTTTGACAGGCGATGTCTATTCCGCCGCTCAGTTTGTATTTGATTTGTGCGACCGCTTAATACATATTTCGATAAGTTATGTTTGATATGACTTTTATGAAACTCTGAAATAAGTTTGGATTTGATAATAAATATGTGATTTGGTCTAGGTACCCAGATAGGGTGCCAGTCGCGGCCCACGGGGCTGGGTCGTGACAGCGTATACACCATGTCTAGATGGCATAGGCAGACACCACTAGTGGGCGGCATGAGATGTTTACCCCGGATGCAGGAGTCCTGGACGCGGGCTAATGATGATCACACCATACCTATATGGTCGGGCAGCTTATATATATATATGCATACATGATATGATGACGCTTATGAAATAAGTTAGCATGCCTTATTTCAGTCTTATGTGACAGTCAGCTACAGGTTGTCCCTCACTTGATGTCTCCTTGTTTCATCGATATATTATTATCGTTTATGCTTTACATACTCAGTACAATGTTCGTATTGACGTCCTTTTCCTTGGACGTTGTATTCAGGCCCACAGGTAGACTGGGAGTTGGCCCAGATTCATAGGAGCTACCAGTAGAGTTACAGGAGCACTCCATTACTTCGGAGGTGATATTTTGAGATATTATTTTTGTGTACATATTTGGGCACGACGGGGTCCTGTCCCATCCTGTCCTTATGTCTAGTACTCTAGTAGAGGCTCGTAGATACGTATGTGTGGGTAGTATGGTTTCATGACTTCCTCATTGTGTACATACATTATTTTAATAGCCGAAGGGCTTATGTATATAAATGTAAACATGCTTCAAAGTGAAAAATGGTTTTCCCTATAACTAGCAGTGTGAGAGTAATAAATAAATGCAGGATAAGTATGATGACTAATAGAATTAGCGGTGCTCAGTGGTCAACTCCGGGTACCCGTCATAGCCCCTAGCTGGGTCGTGACAAAAGTGGTATCAGAGCAGTTCTGTCCTAGGGTGTGTCTACGAGTCGTGTCTAGCACAGTCTCGTTTATGGGTGTGAAGCGCGCCACACTTATAAATAAGAAGATGCGGGGCATTTAGGAAAAATGACCATTCTTCTTCTTACTAGATCGTGCCATAGAGTCATGTTATAAGATTTTCTGCTCCCTAATTGTGCGTTATGTTTTCCGTGATGCCGCCAAAGAGAAAAGGTACAGCCGCCCCGAAGGGCAAGGCTACGATAGAAAGGCAGATAGAAAGGGAGCCGCCAACTAATGTAGAAGAAGGTGAATCACATAATGAGGCTCCATCTAACACTTCTCATACTCCGCCTATTCTAGAAGAACAAGAGGGGGCTTCAGCTCCAGCTCTTATGCCTCCCGTTCCTCCACCGGCTGCTTTGGGTCAACAAATGATCGAGGCTATTCATCTATTGACACAGTTAGTTGCCGCTCAGGCACAGCGGTAGAGTATAGGTTCAGGTGACAGAAGGACTAGTACTCGAGCCCGAGATTTTATGAGTTTAAACCCTCTAGAGTTTTTTGGGCCAAAGCCGGATGAAGACCCGTAAGGCTTTATTGATGAGATGTTGCGAACATTGAAAATTATCCATGCCTCCGAAACTGAATCTATGGAGTTGGCATCTTATAGACTCCGGGATGTAGCGGTCCTATGGTACAATAATTGGGTATCTTCAAGAAAGGAAAACGCACCTCTCCCAGTTTAGCAATAATTTGTAGATGCCTTCATCCGTCACTATTTGCCACCCGAGGTTCGTTGGGCTAAAGCGGATAAATTCTTAAATTTGAAGCAAGGAAATATGAGCTCTCGGGAGTATAGCCTTCACTTTAATTCATTGGCTAGATACGCTCCGACTATAGTGGCTGACAAGGGAGACAGAGTACACAGATTTGTGAGTGGCTTAGGGCCACATTTGTTTAAAGATTTCTTGATAGCTTCGTTGCAAAAGGGGATGGCTATTTCCCATATTCAGGACCATGCCCAGAACTTAGAAGAGCAGCAACATCTTCAAAGGAGTGAGCGCGATATTGACAGAGGGTAGGGTAAGAGGGCCAGATCTATGAGTGCTGATAGCAATTATAGAGGGGGATTGAGACAGTCACATTCTAGATATTCAAGCCAGTCAGCGACTAGTGAACCTCCTCGATATGCAGGCAAGAGATTTGATCGCTCCATTCATTCAGGATAGGGTCAGAGTTTGAGAGCCTCAGGTTCTCAGTTTGGGGGTGATCCTAGCCAGCGAAGACCACCAGTACCGCGATGTAGCCGGTGCGGTAAGTTGCATTCTGGTCAGTGTTGCCGAGGTTCAGATGCTTTCTATACCTGTGGTCAGGTTGGGCATATGATGTGAGATTGTCCATCGATGAGTGGTAGAGTTGGGGTTCAGCCAACAGGCTCAGCGGCTGGTTCTTCTTCTGTGCGCCCGATCGGGCAGACTCCCTAGATTCCCACAGGTTGAGGTAGAGGCAGAGGGGGAGCATTCAATTCAGGAAGCACCCAGCCCCGTATTTATGCTCTAGTTGGACGTCAGGATCTTGAGTCCTCCCCGGATGTGGTCATAAGTATATTATCCATATTCGCTCATGACGTCTATGCATTGATAGATTCGGGTTCTACGTTATCTTATATTACCCCATATATTGCTGGTTGTATTGGGGTGAAACCCGAGCCAATTAAACCTTTTGATGTATCTACTCCGGTTGGTGATCTCGTGGTAACAAAATAAGTATACAAGAATTATGTAATTGTGGTATGTGAACGCCAGACTAAAGTTGATTTAATTGAGCTGGAATTATTAGATTTTGATGTGATTATGGGCATAGATTGGTTGGCTTCATGTTATGCCAATGTCGTTTGCCGAATGAAAGTAGTTCGATTTCAACTTCCGGGAGAACCCGTACTAGAATGGAAAGGTAATACAGCGCCTCCTAGAGGTAGGTTTATTTCCTACCTTAAGGCAAGGAAGATGATAGCTAAAGGCTAAATTTATCACCTAGTCCGAGTTCGTGACACCGAAGTAAAGCCACCGACTTTTTAATCCGTATCGGTAATGAACAAATTTCCGGATGTATTTCCAGATGAACTCCCAGGACTTCTGTTACACCTTGGAAATTTCCCCGTGAACGTACAGTGGATAGGCTAACGAAGGGCATAGCGTATACGATGTTTTGATGAGTAAGAAATCGTATTTGATGACCCTAAACGAGATTCCAAAGGCATATGAGGCAAGGAAAGAAAGTTGTTAAAGAGAGCAAATCATATGTTGTGTGTCAGGCAAGAATTACGAGCATTAAGTTAATGACGTTCTAATGACGTCTCGTAGATGAGTAACGACGTCCCTTAGATTGGTCCGTATAAGTTGGTCGGGACAACTTTTATGATTTAATATAAGGGACCCTTCTCATTTCACTTCATTTTCATTTTCATTTCACACTTGTTCATCTCTCAAGACCTCTAGAAAGCTCCATATATTTCATCCACAAGAATTCAAAGGAAATTGATGATCAACTTCATCAAACCAACAAGAATCAAGAGTAAGAGACTCATTAAAGTCATCTAAACCAAGAAATCCCAAGAGAAGTGAAATAGGGTTTTGGTGTTAGAAGAGTATTTCCGTTCAAGGCTTAATTCTACACTAAGGTAAGTTTCATGGTATTTTCATGATGTTTGAAGTATTGATAAGTTGAAACACTTGGATTGTAGAGGAGTATAAAAAATGGGTCATAAATGTGTGAATAGTATCATGAGTGAATAGTGGTTGGAAGGAATCATGAAAATGGATATGTTGAGATTGTAAATATGTTATAAATGTCATTTAGAACATGGAATAAGTATTGTATATGAGAAATCGCGATAATGAGCTATGACCATAATTATGGAGAAATTGGAAGGAAATGGTGAATTGTGATAAATGTAGATAAATGGTGATTGTTGTGCTATATTGTGAATGTTGTTGTGGGTGTTTGGGAGTTGATATGTGATGTGGGAAAAGTAGTATAAACAAAGGAAATGCTGCCCAATTTTTCCTAGAAATAGTAAGCACGTTCTTGTAATTGTTTAGCTAATGTCAATACAAATTCTCTTGAAGGTAGGACGTGGCATTGAAGGAGAACAAGCGAACGATAAATTAGTTAAATGTAAAAGGTATGTGAGGCTAGTCCTTTCTTTCTATGGCATGAGTCAAATGGTATGATTCTTCTTTCCTTTTCATGAATTCTCTATATCCCGAAAAGTCAAGAGTCTTTGATCATGAACAGCTATATGAGATAAGAGATGTGTTATGCGTTGTACATACTCACCTTATATACTACTTCCTTCAAGGTGAGGCAGGATACTTGTGAATGCTCCATAATGACTATTTATTGGTTTTGAAAACGTGAAAGTTGCAGATTTGCACTTTGGCCTAGTCGATCGTAAAAATGAAATACTAAAGTGGTTTATGGGCCGTAAACAGCCATGTCGTATTTCAAATTCCAAAACTTTGACTTTCTATCAAATGCCCGAATGGTTAAATATGACTTGAAATACGGAGCGTAAACTAGAATACGGATCGTAAACTGAGTTCGTAAACCACTATGTCCTCAGTCTGACTTTCTGGTTCTGTCATCCTTTAATATGCCCGTGGAATACGGACCGTAAACTGAGATTACAACCACTGTTTCACTTTCAACTATTTTCATACCAAATCTGTTTTGTTTCTTGAAAAACTACACCACACCAGCCCCCCCCCCCCCCCCCCCCCGATAAAGTATAGTTGTCTTTGAGCCTTCATGCATGTACTATGATGAGCATATGATGATAAGCATATTATAATGATGATATAACACCGCGCCTATATGGCTGGTCAATCACCGCTAAGGTGGGCAGCGTATACACCATGGCCAGGCGGCATGGGCAGACACCACTAGTGGGCGGCATGAGTTGATACCCCGGACGCGGGAGGCCTGGACGCAGGCTAAGATTATCACATCGATCCGATATGGACGGGCAACTTACATATTACTACACCGTACCTATATGGACGGGCAGCTTATACATTATGCACCTATGATATGATGATGAGTATGAGTAAGACAGTATGACTTATTTCCTTTATACTTGACAGTCAGATATAGATGATCCATATTGATATTTCCCTTTGCATCATTGTCTTATTTCATTGTTTATGCCTCTCATACTCAGTACAATATTCGTACTGACGTCCGTTTTCTTTGGACGCTGTGTTCATGCCCACAGGTAGACAAGGAAAAGAGCTCGACCCAGGTCTGTAGTAGCTGTCAGCCGATTGAAAGCACGCCTTTGTTCAGGAGGTGCTTGATTATTCTTTTGTGTATATTCATGTATATGTATTTTTGGGCATGACGGGATCTTGTCCCGTCCTTGTGTTTAGCACTCCTGTAGAGGCTCGTAGATACGCAGTGTGGGTTAGATGGTCTCACGAGATGCTATTATGTATATATATTATTTTGATGGCCGAGAGGCATATGTATATAAAAGTATTTATGTTTCCATATGAAATATGATTTTCCTACGATTTGAGCATAAATGTGATAAAAAGAGCACTAAATGGGCATGATGAGAAATAGAACGAGTGGTGCTCGGTAGTTAGCCCCGGGTACCCGTCGCGTCCCCTAGCGGAGTCGTGACATCTTCCTCCAGAAAGAGAGATTGACTTTGCTATTAATGTGTTTCCGGATACTAAACCAACATCTATCACTCCTTACCGAATGGCTCCTGCAGAATTAAAAGAGATAAAGGCATAACTGAAGGATTTGCTCGAAAAGGGATTTATTAGGCCCAGTTCATCACCGTGGGGAGCACCAGTCCTATTTGTGAGGAAGAAAGATAGTTCCCTACGGATGTGCATTGATTATAGACAACTGAATAAGGTGACGATAAAGAATAAATGTCATATTTGATCAGTTACAAGGCGCCAAGTGGTTTTCCAAAATTGATCTGAGATCGGGGTATCATCAGGTGAGAGTTAGAGAAGAAGATATTCCCAAAACAGCTTTCAGAACGATATATGGCCATTATGAATTCTGGGTGATGTCATTTGGGTTAACTAATGCTCCGGCAGTGTTTATGAATCTAATGAACAATGTATTCAGGCCTCTCTTAGATCTGTTCGTGATCGTGTTCATTGATGATATCCTTGTATACTCTCGAACAGAATCAGAGCATGCAGACCATTTACGTATTGTCCTTGGCATTCTTCGGACTCGAGAATTGTATGCAAAATTTTCAAAATGTGAGTTTTGGCTAAATTCTGTGACTTTCCTAGGCTATATTATTTCAGCTGATGGCATTCGAGTTGATAGTCAGAAAATTGAGGCTGTGAAGACTTAGCCAAGGCCTACAACACCTACAGAAGTCCGTAGTTTTCTGGGATTAGCAGGCTATTATAGAAGATTTGTGGAAGGGTTTTCCTCTATTTTAGAACCATTGACGAAACTAACTCAGAAAGCAGCGAAATTCTAATGGATTGATACTTGTGAGTGCAGTTTCCAAGAATTGAAGGATAGATTAACTTCGGTCCCAGTCTTGACACTCCCAGAAGGGCTAGATGGTTATGTTGTATATTGTGATGCCTCTGGTGTTGGGTTAGGATGTGTGTTGATGCAGCACGGTAAATTCATTGCCTATACTTCAAGGCAATTGCGAAAACATGAGAAGAACTATCCAACTCATGATCTTGAATTGGCAGCGGTTATTCACACACTAAAGATGTGGAGACATTACTTGTATGGTGTTCATGTTGATATTTATACGGATCACAAGAGTCTCCAATATATTTTCAAATAGAAGGAGTTGAATCTTTGGCAGAGACGGTGGTTAGAACTACTGAAGGATTACGATGTAAGTATTTTATACCACCCCGAAAAAGCGAATGTAGTAGCTGATGGACTTAGCTGCAAATCAATGGGCAGTTTATGTGAGGTCCCTCCAGAGAAGAAAGAATTAATTCATGAGCTCCATCAAATAGCCAGCCTCGGAGTTCGCCTAATGGATTCAGGCAGTCTAGGAATTGATATTAATAATCCAACTGTTTCATCCTAGGATGTGGAGGTGAAAGAAGGTCAATATGAAGATTCTCGGTTGAGCCACTATAGAGATACATTTCATGAGAAAGAGAGGTCTCCATTTGAAATCTCTACGGATAGAGTTCTTAGATACCGAGGCAGGCTATATGTTCCGAGTATTGCGGAACTACGTCATCGAATTCTAGAAGAGGCTCATTTCTCTCGGTATTCTATTCACCCGGGAGCGACAAAGATGTATCATGATCTTAAGCTAATATATTGGTGGGAAGGAATGAAAAAGGACATAGCGGAATTTATGGCTCAATGCCCAAATTGCCAACAAATGAAAATCGAGCATCAAAAGTCGGGAGGATTATTGCAAGCAATAGAAATCCCAACATGGAAATGGGAAGTGATTAATATGGACTTCATTGTAGGGTTACCTCGTTCCCGAAGAAATTATGATTCCATATGGGTAATCATGGACAGACTCATGAAATCAGCTCATTTTCTTCCAGTCATAACCACATATTTAGCAGAAGACTATTCAAGGTTGTGTCTCAAAGAGATTGTAGGAATTCATGGTGTCCCGATATCTATTATCACAGATCGAGGAGCCCAATTTACAGCTAAATTTTGGAAGTCTGTCCAAGAAGGTTCGGGTACTCAGGTAAGGCTTAGCACAGCTTTTCATCCACAAACTGACGAGCAAGCCGAACGCACTATTCAGACCTTGGAAGATATGTTGCATGCATGTGTGCTATATTTTGGTGGTAGTTGGGATGACCACTTACCTCTTACTGAGTTTGCATACAACAACAGCTATCATGCCAGTATTCAAATGGCTTCGTATGAAGCTCTATATGGAAGAAAGTGCAGATTGCCAATTGGATGGTTTGAAGTCGGGGAGACACATTTAATAGGTCCAGAATTTATTTAACAAGCGGTGAAAAAGGTCAAGGTTATTCGAGATCGATTATTGACAGCCCAAAGTGGCCAGGAATCCTATGCGGACAACCGTCGGCGAGACCTCGAATTTCAAGTTGATGATTGGGTATTTCTGAAGGTGTTACTAATGAAGGGCGTGATGAGATTTGGTAAGAAGGGGAAGCTAAGTCCTCGGTACATTGGACCTTATAAGATTGTCCGTAAGGTGGGTCAAGTAGCTTATGAATTGGACTTACCCTCAGAACTTGAAGCAGTCCACCCAATTTTTCACGTGTCAATGCTCCGAAAATGTGTCGGAGATCCTACTAGGATAGTACCGGTAGATGATGTGCAAGTGACAGAAAAGTTGGCTTATGAAGAGGTACCCATTGCCATATTAGATAGGCAAGTACGGAGACTTAGAAACAAAGAAGTAGCTTCAGTCAAGGTTTTATGGAGAAATAATAACCGAGAAGAATTGACTTGGGAAATGGAAGAAAATATGAAGTCCAAGTACCCGTACCCGTTTCAACCCCCGGGAGAGATTCAAGAAGAGAAATCAACATTATGAGGCATGTATGCTTCTTTTCATGTTTTTGGTCGTGTGTGGCCATAATTTCTTCCTATTATGTTGTGGTCTTGTGAGACATTGTTATTGTGGGCTGTTGTGATAAGATGGTAGTGCCATATTACAGGGGAAGCTCTGGCGAAATTTTCATAGAATTCCCGAGAACTTAACATCCAAGGATGAATGATCTAAAAGGGGGGAAGAATGTTACACCTCGGAAAAATCTCATGTCGTTGCATAGTAAATAGACCAACGTAGTGCGAGAAGTATACGATGTTCCTACAAGTAAGAAAGGCTACTTGACGAATCTAATTGAGATTTCAAAGACATTCGAGGTAAGAGAAGAAAGTTAGTTGAAGAATGTAAGGTATAAGTCGCGTTTTGAAAAGGGTTTGCAAAGTACCGAGCTAATGTTGACTTAATGATATCTTAATAGAATAGTTATAACGCCCCTTAGATTGTTAATGAAGTGGTAAACAAGTGTGAAGAAGGTTCCATAAGGATTGGAGATCAAACGAGTCAATGAGAACAAGTTTCGGAAAACTGTGGATTGTACGGTTCACTATACGGACCGTATAAAAGATACTGGCCGTATATGTGACCGTATAACCTGGCCAGAGAAGAGTCTCCACTGGAACCATTATACGGTCACACATACGGACCGTATAAATTGTACATACCGTATGTGTGTCCGTATAATTGTGTCGGGACAGATTTTCAAGTTGATATAAAGGACCCCAAAGTTCATTTATTTCATTTCATTTTTCTCTCCACACCTCAAGAACCCTCTAGAACTCTCTCCACACTTCTTCTACAAGAATTCAAGAGAAATTAAGGATCAACTTCATCAAACCAAGTAAATCAAGAACAAGCAGCTCACTAGGGTTTATCCAAGACAAGAAAACTCTTTGGAAGTGGAACTAGGGTTTTGCTCGAGTGAAGTGTTTCCACCTAAAGCTCATTCCCACACTATCAATGGTAAGTTTTATGATCAATTCATGTTATTTAGAATATTGAGGCGTTGAAAGACTTGGATTACGGAAGGATTATGGAAGGAAATAGAAAATGGATTACAAACATGAGAATGGTGACATTGTTAAGTAGTAGCTTAATATGAATCATGATTCTTGATATGTTGTGATTATAATTATGTTATAAATGACATTAAGAACATGGGAGAAACTCCATATGAGGATAAGTGTAATGTTGTATTATGACCATGGTTATGGATGATTTGAAATGGAATTGGGAGACTTGAAAAATGTAGGGTGGATGAAGATTGTTAGTTATGATATAATGAATGTTATTATTGGCGTTTGGGAGTTCATATTTGATACGGCGAAAGTTGTATAAACAAAGGAGATGCTACCCAATTTTATCTAGGTTTAGTTCAAGCATGCTTATGTTATCTATTATCTAATATTAGTACGAACTCTCTTGAAGGTAGAAACGTGAATACTGGAGGGGAATGTTCAAGCGATAGAGTAGCTGAACAAAAAGGTATGTAAGGCTAGTCCCTTCTTTCTAGGGCATGATTCTTATGACATGATTTTCCCTATCTCTCCATGACTTTCTTACATTCCGAACACTATGAGTCAATGTTGAAAAAGAGGTTCTTATGAGATAAAGAAAAGAGATACGTTATGAGTACGATAATGATGATGAAGAGCCTAAGTTTAAAGATCCTAAAGTTCATGATGCGATATTTCTATAAAGCTAAAGATCCATATATGACCCTTTGATGTGGCTTATTGTTGTTACACTCACCTTATCATGTTAGTTCCTTCAAGGTGAGGCAGAATGCTTATGAATACTCCATAATGGAATCGGGGGTTCACGACCTTACGTCACCCCGATAGAGTATAGTTGTATTTGAGTTTTTATGCATGCATTATGATAAGTATATGATGACGAGATTACACCGCGCCTATATGGTCGGGCAGACACGGCTAAGGCAGGCAGCGTATACACCATGTCTAGATGGCATAGGCTGACACCACTAGTGGACGGTATGAGATGTTTACCCCGGACGCGGGAGGCCTGGACGCGGGCTAATGATGATCACACCGTACCTATATGGTCGGGCAGCTTATATATATATGCATACATGATATGATGACGTTTATGAAGTAAATTAGCATGCATTATTTCAGTCTTAAGTGACAGTCAGCTACAGGTTGTCCCTCACTTGATGTCTCATTGTTTCATCGATATATTATTATTGTTTATGCCTTACATACTCAGTAAAATGTTCGTATTGACGTCCTTTTCCTTGGACGCTTTATTCATGCCTACAGGTAAACAGGGAGGTGGCCCAGATTCATAGGAGCTACCAGCAGAGTTACAGGAGCACTCTATTACTCCGGAGGTGCTATTTTGAGATATTATTTTTGGGTATATATTTGGGCACGACGGGGTCTTGTCCCGTCCTTATGTCTAGTACTCTAGTAGAGGCTCGTAGATACGTATGTGTGGGTAGTATGGTTTCATGACTTCCTCATTGTGTACATATGTTGTTTGGATAGACGAAGGGCTTATGTATATAAATGTAAATATGCTTCAAAGTGAAAAATTATTTTCACTATAACTAGCAGTGTGAGAGTAGTAAATGAATGCAGGATAAGTATGATGACTAATAGAATGAGCGGTGCTCGGTGGTCAGCTCCGGGTACCCGTCATGGCCCCTAGCCGGGTCGTGGCAGGTAACCCCCTTGAGAGTTGTTCACATAGTTAGCATCTTCAACCTATCTAGATATGGACCCTCTTGAACTTGGTATATCCCCTTAGGCATTCATTGAGCTTCTTCACAAACATTAACCTTCTTAGTCTCTTTCTCATCAAACCTCTAGGTCAGCAAAGAAATATTTGTTGAAAGTTGAGCGAACGTCTGCTGTGTCTCATGATTCTCTTTCACCATAATGTGTATCATTGTACCCCCATACAGTAGACTATCAGCATTACCCGAGTGCTATGCCTAATTGTGTGTAGTCAATCTGTCAAGCATATTAGAGATTCGGGTGTAAGTTTTGTCCATGAAACACCCACCAGCTACATTGCTTGCAACTGATTGTGTTTTTTAAGATACAGCCATGTATAGAATTTCTCCATCAATATATTCTCTGGAAAAACATGATTTGGAGACTTCTACAAACTGTCACGCCCCAACCCGATGAGCCACGACGGGAGTCTGACCTCTAGCGACCAAACACCCCTAAACACTTATCTGAGACATACTGAACATCAAAGGCCCATAAATGGCACAAACTGATCTCATAAAAGGGGAAACATCAGAACTCTGTACAATCTGCATATATATATATACACAACATGCGGAAGAACAGTGCAAGCCAGCTAGGTTGCTACATATACTGTACACAAAAGAATAGAAGCCGACAAGGATACATCATCTAACTACTACATAAAACTGTCTACGGACCTCTACTGGAATGACAACTGTAGAAAGGACGAAAGAGGGCCCGTCATACCCATATGCATACACGTCTCAAAAGGGGCATACCAAAACTGACTGTAGCTCCGAATCGAATGGAGCGTACTGACCACTACTAGATCTAGAGGTCCTACTAAGCTGGACCACCTATCTGTCTGCCTATACCTGCGGGCATGAACACAGGCCCCCAAGCAACAGGGAGTCAGTACGGATAATGTACCGAGTATGTAAGGCATAAGAACAACATATAAATAAATATACATAAGAATCATGGATAACATTTGAACTCATAAACTGAAATGACTGACTGCATGTACTTGTAAGAACTAGTATCTGCATAAATGTGCGTAACTGACAATGCCTTTGTGGGCACATAATATGCATGCTATACCTATCAATGATGGTTGTGCATCTATATGAGTGTGTATATAACACCTGATGTATGTGCGTATATAACGCCCGTAAGCCTCTATGGCATCTCATCATATCATATTGGCTCCTCTGTGGACATAATCAATATCATCATCATAGTAGTAATGCGTATATAATGCCTATATCTCTTCTCGTACTTTACATATATCTAATATTCGCGTATATAACGCCTGATATGTGTGCGTATATAATGCCTTCTAGTCACGGGTCAATATACATAATATATAATGAATATAATGCGTGAATAAACTGTATGCACAGAACTGGCTACATAAGACTGGACCCATGAACAGAAGGATTACTCATTAAGGGGGTAAATGAACATCAAAGACTGAAGTACTCCTAATACTTCCAAGAGTAGAGTAATATGAAATCTCGCTTACTCGCTTGTTGGATCACATCATAAGATCATGCCAAAAGAAGGAAAGGTTAGTCTAATCATACCTTGAAGTATACGCAATCACCCAACTTCTACCTCTTGAACTTGAAAGTCTACAATTAAGATAACATAGGGCTAAATTAGGCTATTTGCTTCGCTTACTAGCCATCCTCAAATGCGTATAAAGCTCAACGAATAATAGACAATAATTTCCTTGTAAGCCTACAACTCTCCAACTTCTTATTCGATTCCACATCAACTACAATACTCACATTAACAATGACAACACATATATATACCAAATCTCTTCCCAATCAACTTTTAGAAAATAACCCTAAGTCACTATCTTGTCTTTCATCCACTTAACACTTCCACAATTACCTTCTCTTCACTTAACATCACTAAACTCTTGATAGCCAACTTAAATATAAGGGTAGAAATTATTTACATACCTTGAGGGGTCAAGAATCCCAAGAATCACTTCAACTCCAACTCCCTAAACTCCACAACTTGAAGAAACCCTAGAAGCAACCTTCTTCTTTACCATCTCGGGTTTACGGGGTCCGGGTCTTGTCAAATCTCCACTAATATAATGAAAAATATTGGGAGAGAATATATTAGGTTTTTCTAATTTTTGGAAGGAGGAAAATATGAAATAGGGTCGTGACCACGTATTTATATTTGGAAGCCAAAAAAACTACAGCGGTCCGGTTCGACGAGTGGGTCGATGGCCGATCTGTCGACTTGCCCGTCGACCTGCGCCTGCAGATGCATGGCTGCGGAATCCCATCAACATCGTACGTCGATGGTCCGTCGAACATGTCGACGACCCGTCGACGATGACTGGTGTCCTGCAGGTTTTTCTGGTTCAGTTCCGATCTCATCGACCTGATTCGCTCAACTTTTAACACTATAGATTGCTAGGAATATCTGTTGGTACCCTTGTACACGGGGTAAGACATTTTCTACCTCCAAACTTGGGCTCGGGTCTCTATTCCAAGGGCATACCCGACTAGGAAACCATAGGTTCTACCACTACAAACATGAGGGGTGTAACATTCTCTCCCCCTTAGGAACATTCATCCTCAAATGTTCAAACAATCCTGGGTTATAAAACTTTTAGCAGAGTTTCCCCTGTACTTATACCAATCCACCTTGCACGCAACAACCCAAAATAATGCCACTGAGGGCCACATACTATAACAAAGAATGCCATTGCCTCACACGACCAATCACGACAACTGAAATGAAATAATACCTGGGGGCGATAATGCCTCAGACTGAACCTCTTGTACTGCCGGCAACAATTGCGGGTACTCCGTCTTCATTGCCTCTTCCGCTTCCCAAGTCATTTCCTCCATATTCTGATTACTCCACAAGACTTTAACTGAAGCTACATCCTTGGTCCGTAACCGACAGACCTGTCTGTCCAATATAGCCACTGGAACTTCCTCGTATGATAACTGCTCAGTCACCTGGATGTCATTCACTGGTATCACTCTTGAAGGATCTCCGATACACTTACGAAGCATTGATACATGAAATATTAGATGTACCGATTCTAACTCAGAAGGCAATTCTAGCTCATATGCCACTATACCCACTATACGAATGATCTTATATGGCCCAATATATCGAGGGATCAACTTACCCTTCTTACCAAACCTCATTACTCCTTTCATAGGCAAAACTTTTAGGAACACCCAGTCTCCCATTTTGAACTCTAGCTTACATCGCCGATTATCCGCACAGGATTTCTATCAGCTCTGAGCTGTTAGCAACCTCTCTCTAATCACTTTCACCTTATCAACCGCTTGCTGAATTAAGTATGGGCCTAGTAACTGATTCTCCCCGACATCAAACCACCCTATGGGGGATCTGTATCTCCGACCATATAAGGCCTCATAAGGAGCCATCTGAATACTGGAATGATAACTGTTGTTGTACGCAAACTCTATAAGAGGCAAATGGTCATCCCAACTGCCTTGGAAGTCAAGTACACAAGCTTTATGCATATCCTCAAGGGTCTGTATAGTACTCTCTGCCTGTCCATCTATCTGGGGTGAAACGCCGTACTAAGACTCACCTGAGTCCCCAATCTCTGCTAAAAAAACTTCCAGAATTTAGCGGTGAACTGTGCTCCCCTATCTGAAATAATGGCTGAAGGAACACCATGGAGTCATACAATCTCCTTAAGATAAAGCCTTGCATAATCTTCGGCTGCATAAGTAGTTCTGACAGGCAGAAAATGAGCTGACTTTATGAGCCTATCAACTATGACCCATATCGAATCACACTTTCGCTGAGTACGGGGAAACCCTGTAATGAAGTCTATATTAATTTCCTCCCACTTCCATGTCGGAATCTCCATAACCTGCAATAGACCTCCAGGCTTCTGGTGCTCTATTTTGACCTACTGACAATTTGAACCCTGAGCGACAAATTCTGCTATATCTCTTTTCTTACCATCCCGCCAATAAGCTTCCTTGAGATTATGGTACATCTTTGTTAAGCCTGGATGAATAGAATAGCGGGAGTAATGTGCCTCCCCCATAACCTGCTGACGGAGTCCTGCAACACTAGGGACACACAATCTACCTCGATATCTTAGTACTCCATCGCCTGTGATCAAAAAAGGTGTCTTTTCTTTCGGAAGGGTTGTATCTCGGTAAAGAACTAGAACAGGATCCTCATACTGACGCTTCTTTATCTCAACTACCAAGGATGATATTGCAGTGTCTTAAACAGTAACTCCTGCATCACCTGAATCTATCAATCGAACTCCGAGGCTAGCCAATCGATGAACCTCACGGACCATTTCTCTTTTCTCTGGCGATACGTGAGACAAGCTACCCATAGATTTACGACTGAGGGCATCGGCTACCACATTAGCCTTCCCGAGATGGAACAGAATATCCACATCATAATCTTTTAACCTCTCTAACCATCGCCTCTGACGCAAGTTCAAGTCCTTCTGCGTAAAGATTTACTGGAGCCTCTTATGATCAGTATAGATATCAACATGGACACCGTATAAGTAGTGCCTCCACATCTTCAAGGCATGAGTCACTGCTGCTAACTCAAGATCATGGGTTGGATAATTCTTCTTAAAGCATCATAATATACCATATAGCCATCTGCTCCTTCTGGAAGAGTCAAAACTGGTGCTAAAGTTAACTTATCCTTCAACGTTTGAAAACTCTGCTCACAAGCATCTGTCCATTGGAATTTAGCTGATTTCTGAAGCAATTTGGTCAATGGGGCTGAAAGAGAGGAAAATCCTTCTACAAACCTTCTATAATAACCTGCCAAGCCTAAAAAACTACGTATCTCCATTGGTGTCGTGGGCCTTGGCCAATTCTTCACAGCCTCAATCTTCTGCGCATCCACTCCTTCTTCTAAAATAATGTGACCCAGAAAAGCCACAGAGTTCAACCAGAACACACACTTAGAAAACTTGGCATACCACTCTGTACCTCGAAGAATTCCAAGCACTGTCTGAAGATGTTCTGCATGATCAGCCTCTGACGGCGAATAAACCAAAATATCATCTATGAACACAATCACGAACAGATCTAGAAAGGGACTGAATACACGATTCATCAAATCCATGAATATAGCAGGGGCATTAGTTAGCCCGAACGACATAACACGAAACTCATAGTGGCCATATCTAGTTCAGAATGCCATCTTCGGAATGTCCTCTTCCTTGACCCTGACCTAGTGATATCCTGATCTCAAGTCTATCTTCGAAAAATATTTAGCGCCTTGCAACTGATCGAACAAATCATCGATCCTCAGGAGCGGATACTTATTCTTTACAGTCACTTTATTCAATTTCCTGTAATCAATACACATTCGCAAAGAGCCATCCTTCTTTCTCACAAATAACACTGGCGCTCCCTACGATGATGTACTAGGCTTGATAAAGCCCTTCTCAAGCAAATCTTTCAACTACTTCTTTAATTCCTTCAACTCCGATGCCATCCTATAAGGAGGGATAGATATTGGCTGAGTGTCTGGCAATAGGTCAATAGCAAAATCAATTTCCCTCTCTGGGGGAATGCCTGGAAGCTCATCTGGAAACACTTTTGGGAACTCATTAACCACAGGAATAGACTGAAGAGTCGGCGACTCTGCTTGCACATCTTGAACTCGAACTAGATGAAAAATATACCCTTTTCTGATCATCTTCTCTGCCTTAAGGTAGGAAATAAACCTACCTCAAGGCGAAGCAGCATTGCCCTTCCACTCTAGGACTGGCTTGCCTGGAAACTGAAATCGAACCATCTTTGCTCTACAATCAACATTAGCATAACAAGAAGCTAACCAGTCCGTGCCCATAATAACATCAAAATCAATCATATCTAATTCAATTAGATCTGCAACAGTATAGCGGTCACAAACTATAACAACACAGTCTCGGTATACCCTCCTAGCTATAACCGGATCACCAACTGGCGTAGACACCGCAAAAGGTCTAATCAACTCGGGCTCTACCCCAAAATTTCCGGCAACAAAGGGTGTAACATAAGATAAAATGGAACCTGGGTCAATCAGTGCATAAACATCGTGGGAGGAAACTGATAATATACCTATAACAACATCAGGAGACGTCTCGCGGTCCTGTCTACCAGCCAATGCATACATGCGGTGCTGAGGACCGCTCGAGCTGGATGCTCTACTCCTCCCCCTACCTCGCTCTACTGGCATCTGAAAAACTTGCCCTGAAGGGCGCACTACAGAAGACGAGCCAGCCACAAACCCTGTAGACTGAACCATTCCTGAACCAACCCTCATCGGGCACTCCCTCATCCTGTGGCCGGCTGTCCACAAGCATAACAAACATCTGAACCCAACCGACACTGACCTGCATGTAACTTGCCACACTGGGTACATCGCGGCAAAAGGGGCCTCATCTGGCCTGACTCTGGTCGGTACTGAGAGCCTGACGCTCTAGAACTCTGGCCCGTTCCAGAATAAAAAGACCAATCAAACCTTGGACCTGGGAATCGCAGAGGTGCACTCCCTGCCAGCTGATAAGAATACATGGGATGCTGCTGTCTCTGTCCTCCCTTGAACTCACTAACCATATCAAAAGATCTATCCCTCTTACCACGGCTCGCGCTTGCGCTCTATCCGCCGCTGGCGTTTACCATCCTCCAAATTCTATGCGTACGCCTGTATACGGGAGATATCCATGCCTGGTAATAATACAGCAGTCGTGCACTCATCTATCAAGTGTGGCCCTAGCCTAGCCACGAAGCGATGAACTCTATCCTCCGTCTCAGCCACCATAGATGGGGCATACCTAGCAAAGGAATCGAAGTGTACACAATACTCCTGCTCATTCATACTGCCCTACTCAATACGTAGGAACCTGTCTGCTTCGGCCCGTCGGACCTCTGGAGGTAAGTAATGGCGAAGAAAAGCATTTGAGAAATCTCGCCACACAACTGGAGGGGCATTTTCTCTCCTAGATAAATCCCATGCCTGATACCACTGTATCAAAATATCCCGGAGTCTATATGAAGCCAACTCCACTGACTCAACCTCATCCGCGTAACCCTCAAAGTCCTCTGCGTACCATAATTAAAATCCTGGGGGTCCATATTTTGCTTTACCACAAAAAACTCGAGAGGACCAAACCCAAGGAAGGTCTTAACCCTCGAACTACTAGCCTTGTCTGTTGGGTCAACACCAACTCCCTGCCACTGTGCCTGGGCGACTACTAATCTGGTCAACAACAGTACAGTATCCCGTACATCCTGGGCCTCTACAACCGGCTGAGGAACTGGGGCTGGTGCTGGAGGCGGGGTATGCGATGTCTCAGACGGCCCCTCACTCTAAATCTCATCCTGACCCATCGTGGCCTGTCGAGTATGACTAGTGGCCTCACCGGTCGCTCTCTTGCCCATCTAGGTGGTTGCAGCTTTCTAACGGGGCATCGCTGAAATCAGAACAATTCATCATAAGCGAACGCTTAACACGGGGCTCTAGCGCACAATCTAAGAGATAAGGAATAACATCATCCTAAATGACCTGTAGCCTCCTGTTTATGAGTGTGGTGCATAACACGCCCATAAACAAGACTCTACTAGACACAGTCTGTAGACAACCCTAGGACTAAACTGCTCTGATTCCACTTCCGTCACGACCCAACCCGATGAGCCACGACAGGAGTCTGACCTCTAGCGACCAAACACCCCTAAATACTTATATGAGACATACTGAACATCAAAGGCCCATAAATGGCACAAACTGATCTCATAAAAGGGGAAACATCAGAACTCTGTACAATCTGCATATATATATATACACAACAAGCGGAAGAACAGTGCAAGCCAGCTAGGCTGCTACATATACTGTACACAAAATAATAGAAGCCGACAAGGCTACATCATCTAACTACTACATACAACTGTCTACAGACCTTTACTGGAATGAAAACTGTAGAAAGGACGGAACAGGGCCCCGTCATACCCATATGCATACACATCTCAAAAGAGGCATACCAAAACTGACTGTAGCTTCTGATCGAATGGAGCGTACTGACCACTACTAGATCTAGAGGTCCTACTGAGCTGGACCACCTATCTGTCTGCCTGTACCTGCAGGCATGAACACAGGCCCCCGAGCAACAGGGCGTCAGTACGGCTAATGTACCGAGTATGTAAGGCATAAGAACAACATATACATAAATATACATGAGAATCATGGATAAAATCTGAACTCATAAACTGAAATGACTGACTGCAAGTACTTGTATGAACTAGTATCTGCATAAATGTGCGTAACTGACAATGCCTCTGTGGGCACATAATATGCATGCTCATACCTATCAATGATGTTCGTGCATCTATATGAGTGTGTATATAACGCCTGATGTATGTGCGTATATAACGCCTGTAAGCCTCTATGGCATCTCATCTTATCATATTGGCTCCTCTGTGTCCATAATCAATATCATCATCATAGTAGTAATGCGTATATAACGCCTATATCTCTTCTCGTACTTTACATATATCTAATATTCGCGTATATAACGCCTGACATGTGTGCGTATATAACGACTTCTAGTCACGGGTCAATATATATAATATATAATAAATATAATGCGTGAATAAACTGTATGCACAGAACTGGCTACATAAGACTGGACCCATGAACAGAAGGATTACTCATAAAGGGGGTAAATGAACATCAAAGACTGAAGTACTCCTAATACTTCCAAGAGTAGAGTAATATGAAATCTCGCTTACTCGCTTGGTGGATCACATCATAGGATCATGTCAAAAGAAGGAAAGGTTAGTCTAATCATACCTTGAAGTATACGCAATCACCCAACTTCTACCTCTTGAACTTGCAAGTCTACAATTAATATAACATAGAGCTTAATTAGGCTATTTACTTCGCTTACTAGCCATCCTCAAATGCGTATAAAGCTCAACGAACTATAGACAATAATTTCCTTGTAAGCCTACAACTCTCCAACTTCTCATTCGATTCCACATCAACTACAATACTCACATTAACAATGACAACACATATATATACCAAATATCTTCCCAATCAACTTTTAGAAAATAACCCTAAGTCACTATTTTGTCTTTCATCCACTTAACACTTCCACAATTACCTTCTCTTCACTTAACATCACTAAACTCTTGATAGCCAACTTAAATATAAGGGTAGAAATTATTTACATACCTTGAGGGGTCAAGAATCCCAAGAATCACTTCAACTCCAACTCCCTAAACTCCACAACTTGAAGAAACCCTAGAAGCAACCTTCTTCTTTACCATCTCGGGTTTACGGGGTCCGGGTCTTGTCAAATCTCCACTAATATGATAAAAAATATTGGGAGAGAATATATTAGGGTTTTCTGATTTTTGGAAGTAGGAAAAAAGGAAATAGGGTCGAGAACCACCTATTTATACTTGGAAGCCAAAAAGGCTACAGCGGTCTGGTTCGACAAGCGGGTCGATGGCCCATCGACGTGTCGACGGTCCATCGACTTGCCATTCAACCTACGCCTGCAGATGCATGGCTGCGGGATCCCATCGACACCGCACGTTGACGGTCCATCGAACATGTCGACGACCCGTCGACGATGACTGGTGTCCTGCAAGTTTTTCTGGTTTAATTCCGATCGCGTTGACTTAATTCGCTCAACTTTTAACTCTATAGATTGCTAGGAATATCTGTTGGTACCCTTGTACACGGGGTAAGACATTTTCTACCTCCCAACTCGGGCTCGGGTCTCTATTCCAATGGCATACCCGACTAGGAAACCATAGGTTCTACCACTACGAACACGAGGGGTGTAACACAAATATTCTTTAATTTTGTCACGAATTTCAGCATTCTTGCTTGGGGGATACCACTTCTTAAGAAACCATCTCTGCCCATGAAGTAATAGAATTCCGGGAAAGCTTTTCAAACCACACTCTTGCATCTCCGGCAAAAGCATATTTGAAGAGTCTTAGATGAATTGCATCTTCCGAAACATTAATTTGAATATGATGAGCACATACATCCATAAAGTTCTGCAAATGTTTATGAGGATTATTAACGGTGGAGTTCCAAAAATAGCCCTGAAGTTTGAGCAACTGGTAAAGTGAGGAATCAATTTTTACACTTGTAGCTCTAACCTGAGGATGAACAATAGCAGATGCATAGTCCTCCTTGTCTATCATATCAGCAAATACATTCTCATCCTCTGCTATAATCGGGGAGTTTTGTTGACCACCCTGGTTACCATTTACTCCTCGTGTATTATGAATCATGACCACCTGGTTCACAAGGAATAGCAAACAAGGTGTGATGGAATAAAAAAAGACTTTAAGCAAAGTAATCACTATTTAGTAATTTCAAAACCGTATTCCCCGGCAACGACGCCAAAATTTGATATGCTCAAATAACACCTATTAAATGATGTAAAGTGGACAATGTCAAATATAGTAATCCAACTAGTTTGGGGTCGAATTTCATAGGGAATATGGTTTGAAAAGGTTACTAAAATTGTAGAATACTTTCTTTAGGTCTAATGTTATAACGACCGACCGTTCGGTCATTATTACATTTTTGACCATTTTGCCCCATTTAACCCATCCTAGAGCCCTAATAGTACTATTTTGACCCACGGGGACAGGTGGCACAGTTCCCTAGTCATTTGGGTGAGTCTTGATGTGACTTTGGAAAAAAATTAGCTTTTAAGTGAAAACCGTTTGACTCAGAGTTGACTTTTGGGTAAACGGACCTTTTTTAGAATTTCATCAATTTCAAGAGGTCCAGATGATCATATATGACTGATTGGTGGGTTTTGCTCGGTTCCCAATGCACTCGGTATGTTTTGGGACTAGTGTTGGAAAGTTAGTTTTAGGGTTTTAGGGGTTGACTTGGTCAACGAGACCCCCCGTTGGGAAATCTGAGGCCACGAGTGAGTTCGTACCGTGTTTTTATGCATATCTACATATTTGGTTTGTGTGTATAGGGCCTCAGGTGATTATCGGATTTCGAAATGAGTTTCTAAAACTTGAATTATTTTCTGATTTCTCATGTACAGCAATAGCATAAGCGGCTAAGTGCATTTTCTGGGTAACCGCTGTAGCGGTGGCATGAGCGCTGAAGCGGGACCGTTATAGCGTCCCGTGATCGCAGAAGCGGTTGACGGGCAGCCTCTTCATTTAGTGACTTAGTAAAACCCCAACCCTTATGTCATTATTCTATTCTCATAACCTTAAGCTTAGGAGGCAAATTTAGGAGTTTTGGGGCAGATTCTTTATTGAGGTAATTCTCTTGGCCTTATATTTCATCAATTATTACTCCTAATCATGATTCTAATGCTAAAATCTATAGAATCAAAGAGGGATTAGATGGGTTTTCATGAAAATTTCTTAAAAAGGGTTTAGACTTCCTAAGTTGATTATGTTGATGAAATTGGTTAAGTTAGTCATAGAATATGATGTATCAAATGTTGTTGAGCTTATATATACCACTGTTAGAGACTAATTCTTGAATTGGAAAGCTAGGATTTATACCCAAAATTGGGAATTTTGCCTCGAATCCGAATTTGAGTAATCCATGAGTTCTTCTAGCTTATAATTGATGGGAATTGATCACCTAGAATATTAATTTCATGTTGAGACCTATAGATTCCTAATTTCATCTTTTTAGTTCATAAACCTCATTCCATAGGTTGGGATTTGGGTCTTGAATACTAGTAAGGTTGAATGATGTTTCTTCTTGATTCTAATTTCATGATTCGGATATTATTAGACTTCCATTATCTCGAGGCTCAAAGGAAGGTAAATACTAAGGTTTGACTATTGGAGACTTTTCTGTTCGGCTCTCCAAGTAGATTACGGTTTACCTTATGGTGACACTTCGATTAACGAAGCGTATGTTTAGATGATATTGTCAGAGAATGCATGTAAACCTTCGGGTATGAAGTTGATTTGGATATTATCTTAGGTTGGGCCTGGTTATATGATTTGGGAGCTAGCCACCCCGTTGTATTGTTGACGCATCTTGATCTCTTTACTTATTAGTTTGTTGCCACATTGAGACATTGGGTATTTGTGACTAGTGATATATCATGACTATGATATTGCGGTATTTTACTTAATGGATATTGAGATGAGATTGTGGCTTATTGTGTAGCCTTATTATTGATATTACTTGTGTGCCCTGTGTGGTATTGTTTGGGATTGAATTGGTTGTTGATATTACATTGCATCGTATTCATAATCATTTCCATGATACATTGATATTGCATGGTTATGGTACGGATGATGATAAGTGAGAGAGTGTATCCTCCGAGGTCTCTGTCGGAGAGCGTAAAAAAAATGAGAGTCCGTGATCCGAGGTCATTTATCAGAGCGGATTGAGTGTACGTTTCCCGAGGTTTCTTATCGGGAATGACTGAGTGTACATTGCCCGAGGTTTCTTGCCAGGATCGAGAGAGTGTTTGTGATCCGAGGTCATTTTTCGGAGCGAGTGGTACATGAACTTTGCCGGTCCCCCATGGGTTTTGTTGTCGAGATATGATGTTCCATCGTCAGAGTACGGTGCATATGCATTGCATTCATCATTCATACATTATTGCATTGTACCTTTTGGTGTCTAGTGATATGTTATGATACTATTGTGATATACTGGTTTGGAATGATTATACTGAGACTTGGCACAGTGGGTTTAGATGCTATATCATAGGTGATGACTTGTTATGAGATGATTGTGATGTACTAGTTTGGATTGATTATACTGAGACTTGGCACAGTTAGGGTTAGATGTTATAACATAGGTGATGACTTGTACTGTGGATATGGATTCGTGTTGGCTTGTACTAGTTGGTTCATGTGTTTATCTTGCTTTATTGTCTTCATATACGTTAGCTAGTCTTAGTCGGCCTATGATACCTACCAGTGCTTGTAGTTTATACTGACTTGCACTTACTGTATTCTTTTATGAATGTAGAGTGTCAGGTGGGATCAACTTTTACTCCTCGTGGCTGATATTCGAGGATTGCTGATTCGAGTCTTTCAGGATGAGAATGAGGACGTTCGCTACCCGAAGACTCTTTCTTTTATTATGTCTTTATTTCCATCTTGAGACATGAATTTGAGACTATTTATGTATTACTATTATTCAGACTTGTAGTATTTAGTTAGATGCTCTTGTATGACCAGACCAAATACTGGGGTGTGTTTCATTTACTTCCGCATTTTCTTATATTATTATCGTGAGACTTACGTTATTCTATCTTCTTTCGCTTTATTTATGTTTTATGATTGTTGGGATAAGGGTTCGCTTATCGAGGTGGGAAAGATAGGTGCCCGCACGACTTAGTGAAAATGGGTCGTGACAAATGTCGTATTCCGTTGGTTTTGTAGAAGATTGGTTGTTTATGACCAATTGCTACTAATTGTTGTGGATTTTAATATATGGTAAAAGAAACCAAGGTTGTGTCCCCCTTTAGATAAAGTGTATGCTATGATAATTGATCAAGATATATGTCTAATGGATCGTTATTAGAATGCACTGAACCTCTACTTGAATCCCTAATGTTTCCCAACAGTTAAAGATTATTTCTCTTTATGCCATAATATAAAAGAGTGTATATGAAGAATGGTTAATTTATACCAAGTAAATTCTTCTTATTCCTAAGTGAATTTATTAAACAAGGGTTAAAGCCTTGAGTTCTTGTTATTTATTCCTACCAAACCCTATGCACTTTCCCAAGTTAAGCAAAGTTTATGGTTGTAATCAATATTTGCGACCATCAATTATGAATTAAGAACAAGGAATAAATAAACTCTAACAGTCCATTATGTGTATATCAATCCCAATTCCCAATCACAAAACACCCATCCTAGGTTTCACAACCTTAGTAGAGAAATTAGCTACTCATAGTGGAAGAAAAACAATAAGAGATAATAGAAATCATAATGCTTACTTTCGATTGATTGGAACTGAAATAAAATAACTGCAATTGTTTGTTCTCCAAAAAGACATCAAAAATTATTAGTAATCAATGCTAAGGAATTAAAACTGAAATATGGTAAAGAATAGTCTACAAAAACCCTACATCAGTATTTATAATTGTCCAAGTCATGGAAAATAAGTTGACAAAATTTCCCCCGTCGGATCATTATACAGACCGTAAATATTACACTATCCGTAAATCTCTTGCTCTTGTCCGTCAAACTGCTGCCTGTTCTCTAAATCTATGCCCATCTTTTACAGACCGTAAAACATTTACGATCCATATATCTTGAGCGTGAATTTAGGCTTCAGACTTGGACTCGCTGTCGTTGATCTACGATGGGTTTTACAGACCGTATATATTCTACGGTCCGTACTTTTCTTCCGTCAATTCTTTCTTCCCTACAGCTGTTTCTGTAACAGTTTTACACCAACATTGACGTGCCGTAAAAAATATACGGACCGTCTTTTCCTCCATAGAATTCTATCTTCAGTCACTTCCACTTTTTGCATATCTTTTTCTACTCTTGTTATTAAATTCCCCGACTTTCGCCATAAACACACTGAATACGTGCACCATGACAAAAACATATCAAAACGACACGAACTTGCTTGAAAACAAGTAAAACTCTCCGTTAAAAGCATCAAATGTGCTGAAATTACGCGGCACATCAAATGTAACAACCCGTTAGGTCGTTATGGTTGTTTTCTTGTTTTGCCTATTTTGGCCTTTTGAACCTGCCCCTTTGTTTGTTTTGGATTGTTGTGTAGTGGGTGTGGTTGGCATAATTCCTGAAGTTGTTGGAATCTCTTAAGATTGGAAATTTGCTAAGTTAAGGAATCTTTAAGTGTTGGGTTGACTTTAGGCATCATCGGGGGTATTTGTATCATTTTAGGAATTTCGTCGATTCCATTAGCTTCGGAACGTCAAATATAGATTGTTTTAGTGTTTCATTCAGTTCCCCTGAGTCTTGGAGGCATTTTAATTGGTTAGAAAGTTGGTTTCCGCCCGTACGAGGTTTACTTGCTCAACAAGACCTCTGTTGGGAATTCTGAGTGCGCAAGTGAGTTCGTAGCATATTTTTACATGTGTCTGCATATCTGGTTTGTATTGGGAAGGTTCCGGGAGAGTCTCGGGATTTCGCTTGAAAGAGCCAAAAACCAGATTTTTTTGGTTCAAGTGTTCGCGCAGGCGCGAACGGAGTCCCACCCCTGCTGACGCCCTTCGGTGCGAGGAGGCCCAAGGGACCGAAGGACGGATGGGTTGGCCTTGGTCTGCCCCTGCGAAGATTTTCCCGCAGGTGTGTGTGCCCAGCCGCGAGCTGACCTCCGCCGCTGCGAGGTTGGGATATTTTGTAGGAATGCACCGTGGCGAGGTCTCTTCCACCAGTATGTGTTCACCGGTGCAAACTTGGTTGCGTAAGTGCGCAATTCGCTGAGCAGAATGTGGTTCTTTTAGTGTCTTCTTCCTTAAGTCTTTCATTCTAAAACCCTAAAGTTGAGAGCAATATTGGAGTCAAATTGAAGATAATTTAAGGAAGAATCAGTATGTAAGTCTCCTAACTCTGTTTTATGATTATTTTCATGGTTAGAATCGAAACCCCATGCTTAGAATATTGATTTTAAGAGATATATTGAAGGGTTTTGGAACCCAACCTAAGAATTAGGGGTTTTAGAAATCGAGCATGAATTAGTGGTTGGGTGATTTTCACTCTATGGGTTATATGAAGCATGAGGAACGTGATTCTAGGCTCAACTTACTGTTTTGACCTTTTGGATTCGGAATCCTAATTTTACGGCTTAATTTGGGGATTTTGGATTATGTAACAATATAGATGTTATTGGATTTGTGTTCTAATGTTTAATCCATATTTGATTAGACTTTATTTCTTGGGAGACTATGTGGAATGGCAACATGCTTCATGATTCGAGATTCGGCATGTTGAGACCTTCAACTCTTTCTTGAATGTGTGTGTTGGCTAAAATGAATCTAATAAGAGAGAATTGGGTGAATTAAGGGGGTTCCAATACTTGTGAGGTGACGAACACCGGAATCGGATATCGGTCATCCGATTATCATATTATGGGTATTTGTGTAATTTCAATTGTATAGTTTGTCTGAATGCCATGCTTTGGGCACTAGCTGATAGAATAGTACGATCCTTTGGATCTGTGGTTGATCTGTTGCTCGTACTTTATGTCTCTTATTGTTATTGCCTGTCTTTTTTGTTTGCATGCATATAACTCATATATCCTCGTTAAAGTAAAAAGGAAGTAAAAAGGTGAAGCCTTTATGATATTGTAAACATAAGGATGGATTCCATGCTTATATGCTTGTTCTTGACGTGATGTATGCCATATTCATACATTATATGTATTCATGCATGAGAAATATTGAAATTGAAAGAAAATATTAAGAAAGTAAAGTTGTATGCCATCCAATTAGAAGATGACATGTGTATAGTTTGTATCAGTTTTTGTGCTTTTTTTTCCCTCTTCACGCGCTTGTAGGAAGTTTTTTGCCACGTCACCTTTTAGGGGGTAATTAAATTCAACTCAAATTAGAGGGGATTTGATGTCTTTTCTCTTTTTCATAACATCATCATTTTTAGGGGCATGAAAAAGTCCTTAAAGTTCTAAAAATTTACTAAAATGTGTGAAAATTCACAAAGCCATTGAAATTTTAATTAGGGGTAAAAAGAGTAAAAAAAAAAAATCACGTGAAGACTACAGAAAATGAGTATTCTTCCTTATATATAGTAGTAAAGTAATGAAAAGTAGATAATAAATTAAAACAAAAATTGACTTTAAAATTAAATATGGGACCTAGAAGTAATTAATTAAAAAATTTGACATTAAGTTGAAAACTTTTGTGAGGACTACAAATACCTCTTGTTGTCCCTTATATATAGTAGTAACTAGATGGTCTATGTCAATGCTGTGCACGGGCCCAACACTTTAGATTATAGTGTATCTATGTATATGTAGTTGTATTTGGATAGTGCTAATATATATATATATATATATATATATATATATACACGAAGCATGGGTTTTGTGCTCCGTATCTAAAACTTTATTATCTTCGTGTTTGCTACGAAAATTTATTAATACTTTTTAAAAGAAAACTATTTTCCTCTCTTTGAGATAAAACAATAGCAATATTTAAGCATCAATTGATACTTTCAATTTTAATTCGATTAATTTAAATGTGTAAAATACTTATTATTTTTTAGGGAAATCTACATGGTGTAGCTAACATTAGACCTTATTTTTATCTAGTAGCTATACTTTAATTAATTTACACCTCATAGCTAAAAGGTGTATATTAATTACACTCCATAACTAAAACATACAAAATAGGTTAAAATAAAAAAGCAACCCTTGTATCCACATTTTTCTCTCTCCTCCCTCCCTTCTCCCTCCATTCTGCTCTCTCTTCCATGAAAAATATTCAATGTTCTTCAAGTCCACTACTTCTCCCTCCCTTCTGCTCTCTCTTCCATTTTCTCTCTCCTTACCGCCACTCCACTGCCATTCCACCACCACCATGGCCGACGTCACCACCATCCTTAGCTCCTTCCCCTTCTTATCGATCTCCATCCATTCACCTTCTCCACACCACCTCATTTTTCCTCCAGATCTGTCGCCACCATCGGCACTGTTGCTTCCCCTTCTTTCTTCGGTCATCATCTTCTCCTTCCTCCAGATCTGTTGAATTTTATTTTTTGTATTCAGTATTTGAGTGTATTCGTTAATTTTTTTGGGAAAATTCAACTTAGTTGTGCAAGTTGAATACAATATTTTTTGTATTTATGTTGTTTGAATACCACTGATATTTAAATACAATAAAGTGAATACAATGTAAAAATAGCTATAGATGAATACAACTGAATTGAATACATTTAACATGAATACAGCTAAGTTGAATACATATGACTTGAATACAGTGAAAAGAATTTTTGAAATTTTTTTATTCGCTGTATTCATGAATACAGCAAGGCCGTTTTATAAATACAGCGAGCCATTTTTTGAATACAACGAGGAAACTGTAGCTACACAATGTAAATATTGAAACTGTAGCTATGGCAAATTTTAAACCCCCAAAGTGTAGTCATTTATGTAAAATTCTCAATTATTTATCAAATTTTGATTTGAATAATTCTAATTCAAATTATTAAATTAATTTTACATGTTTGAAACGAAACAAAGTAGAAATTTATTTTCTATTTAAACGAAGAAATGCTATTTTTTAATTTTTGGTAAATATTCTCGGTTTAGTTTATTTTACTTGTCATGTTGTCTTTTGCATGATTTTTTAAGGAAACGTAAATTAGAATTATAATTTGACTAATTTACCTTATTCATTATTTGATCTCCATTTGATATTAATCTCTTTTCAGATTTATTAGAGTAAGAATAAAAATGAAAAAATAATTAAATTCTATCTTATTTTAAAATATAAATATTTTAAGTATATTTATTTTATTAATCATAACAAATAAATGACATGGCGGAATAGCAAATACAACAATTAAATATCTAAGGCTAATATAAGAAAAGAAAGAAAACTAAATCTTTTGAAGAAAAACAATAATATGGGGTCCATATTTTTTGCTGTGCAATAATTTCATTTGCTCCCACTAATGAGTTAATACGCATGTAGCAATGAATCCACTATTATTGACTTGATGGGGATGCTTTGGGAATTACATGAATATTGTTTGATTTTTTAATATATGGGGTGCACGTTTTTTTTTTTTTTGACATTGATTTTTTTTTTTAATATGGGAGTCACTTTTTTTTATGAGTTTGGAGAGGGTGGGATCAATTTTTTTTATTGAGTTTGGAGAGGGTGGGATCATTTTTTTTTTATTGAGTTTGGAGAGGGTGGGTCCACCTTTTTAAAAAAAAAAAAACTATATAGAAGCACTTTTTTTATAGAATCATTTTTTTAAGAGTGACTGACGACAAAGCATGGGTAAACCGATGCTTCTATATAGTAGAAAAATAGAAATATAATAAAGTATTTCTATCTAATTTTTAAAAGAGTTGGTAATATAAAGTATAAAATGTCATTTTTTTGCGCTTAAATAAAAAAGTGGGATCAAAGGACGAACGACGATCTTGCTTATAAACTGACTCTTCTATATAGTAGTAAAGTAATATATATATTGTTCAAAACACGATTAATATAATATTGTAGTTTGTGCTTCGTATCCAAAACTTTATTATATTAGTGTTTGCTACGAATACAAAGTTGGCAAAATTTTATTAATAGACTTATTCAAAAGGAAACCGTTGATACTTTGAATTTTAATTCGATTAATTTAAAAGTGTAAAATATTCTATTTTTAATGTATGTATATTGGGCCTAAACAATACCTATTATTTTTTATCAAATTTTGATTTGGATAATTCTAATTCAAAGTATTATATTAATTTTACATGTTTAAAATGAAACAAAGTAGAAAATTGATTTTCTATTTAAATGAAGAACTAATATTTTTTAATTTTTGGTTTAACTCATTTTACTTGTCATGTTTTCTTTTGCACGGTTTTTTAAGGAAACGTCAATTAGAATTAGAATTTTACTAATTTACCTTATTAATTATTTGATCTCCATTTAATATTATTTTTTCTTTTATGACATTAATCTCTTTTCACATTTATTAGAGTAAGGAAAAAATGAAAAAGTAATTAATTCTATCTTATTTTAATATATAAGTATTTTAAGTATGTTGTTGTACAATAATTTCATTTGTTCCCACTAATGGATTGATACGCATGTGGCAATGAATCCATCATTATTGATTTAATGAGATACTTTGGAAATTACATAAATATTGTTTGAGTTTTTAATATGAGATGAACTTTTTCTTTTGACATTGTTTGTTTTTTTAATATGGGATTCATTTTTTTAATATTGCTTGATTTTGTTAATATGGGGTCCACTTTTTTAATCCATCATTATTGATTTAATGAGATACTTTGAAAATTAATTGTTTAATATTTTAATATGGGATTCATTTTTTTAATATTACTTGATTTTGTTAATATGGGATCCACTTTTTTAATCCATCATTATTGATTTAATGAGATACTTTAGAAATTACATAAATATTGTTTGATTTTTTAATATGGGATGCACTTTTTTTTTTACATTATTTTTTTTTTAATATGGGATTCATTTTTTTTAATATTGCTTGATTTTGTTAATATGGGGTCCACTTTTTTTCCGTGAGTTTGGAGAGGGCGGTTCCACTTTTTTTTTTCCTTTTTTTTTAATATTGGTTGGTATTTAGTTGGGGCCCACACTTTTTTTTAATATTGGTTGATGTTTAGGTGGGGCCCACACTTTTTTTTCAGTGGAAACAGACGACGAAGCATGGGTGGTCTATGCCCGTGCTGCGCACGGGCCCAACACTTTAGATTATAGTATATCTATGTATATGTAGTTGTATTTGGATAGTGATAATATATATATATACACGAAGCATGGTTTTGTGCTCCGTATCTAAAACTTTATTATATTCGTGTTTGCTACGAAAATTTATTAATACTTTTTAAAAAGAAAAGACTTGTTTAAAAGAAAACTATTTTCCTCTCTTTGAGATAAAACAATAGCAATATTTAAGCATCAATTGATACTTTCAATTTTAATTCGATTAATTTAAAGGTGTAAAATACTTATTATTTTTTGTCAAATTTTTATTTGGATAATTCTAATTCAAATTGTTAAATTAATTTTACATGTTTGAAACGAAACAAAGTAGAAATTGATTTTCTATTTAATCGAAGAAATGCTATTTTTTAATTTTTGGTAAATATTCTTGGTTTAGTTCATTTTACTTGTCATGTTGTCTTTTGCATGGTTTTTTTAAGGAAACGTGAATTAGAATTATAATTTGACTAATTTACCTTATTCATTATTTGATCTCATCTCTTTTCACATTTATTAGAGTAAGGATAAAAATGAAAAAGTAATTAAATTCTATCTTATTTTAATATATAAGTATTTTAAGTATGTTACTGTACAATAATTTCATTTGCTCCCACTAATGGATTGATACGCATGTGGCAATAAATCCATCATTATTGATTTAATGAGATACTTTGGAAATTACATAAATATTGTTTGATTTTTTAAAATGAGATGCACTTTTTTTTTTACATTATTTTTTTTTTAATATAGGATTCATTTTTTTAATATTGCTTGATTTAGTTGGGGCCCACACTTTTTTTTAATATTGATTGATGTTTAGATGAGGTCCACACTTTTTTTTTTTTGACGACGAAGCATGGGTTTGAACCCATGCTTCTATATAGTAGTAATATTATCATCCTTGACCAATGAAAATTTGGAAAGTGTACTTCCTTCTATACATAAAAATTGCCTTAATACACCTCTATCTTAAAATAGTACTAACAATTAGGTGAAGAAAATTTCCCAGCTTGACCAGCGCAAGTCATTTAACTCGTTTTCTATAATCTCAATTTTATCCCTCCGAGGAGCACCAATTTCCCTTCTTCCTCACTATTTCATTCCCAGCATCCACCCATGGATGGATCCATAAACCCTAAACAATTTCATTTCTCAACAAAATTCACACCACATTAGTTTATTAAAAAAATCCCACTTTTATCTGTGTATTTTGTTATGTATAGATCGGGAGCTGTAATGGTATGAAGCGTGTTCAGATCGTTTACTAAATTGCCCCTATTTATTAAATATTTTTTGAAAATTGAGCATTATTAAGAAGAAGTAATTTTTTAATATAAGATATAATTGAAAATAATTACTACTTCTATTTCAATTTGTTTGTTTGGTTTTCACTTGGCATAAAATTTAAGAAAGTCTTGTCGTCTTAAGCTAAATATATGTAAAATGGACCGTATTTAAAATGTACCAAAATATCCTTTAATCTTGTGGTTTTATACTTGTCATGTGGAAAGTTGAAATAAAGAGTTGTAAAAAAAAATCTTTTTTAAACAGACTAAAAAGGAAAATAAGAAAAACAAATTGAAACGGAGGGAATTATTATTCATGATCAACGAAAATTGGAAAATGTACTTTCTTCTGATACAAAATATTGCCTTAATAAACCTCTATCTTAAAAATAGTACACCATTAGTAGGTGTTGAAATTTTCCCAGCTTGACCATTGCAAGTCATTTAACTCGTTTTCTATAATCCCAATTTTTATCCCTCCAATTTTCCTTCTTCCCCCCTATTTCACTCAATTCATTGATTCCACTTTACATACCACCAATCCATAAAGCCTAAACAATTTCTCAAGAAAATTCACACCATATTAATTATTAAAAGAAATCCAAATTTTATCAGTGTATTTTATTATGTATAGATCGGGAGCTATAATGGCATGGAACGTATTCAAATTTTGTACTGCGTTACGAGGGCTTGGTTCTATTATGATTCTTTTGGGGTAAATATCTCAAAAGGTCATTGAACTTTGAGAAATTATGTAGTAAAGTCATTGAACTTTGCTATATATCAATAAAATCACTCAACTTTGTCTATTATCTCATAAAATCACTCAACTAGATATGTCATCAAAAAAATCTGACATGACAATATTAATTAATTATTTTATGTCATGCAGATGTGGGCACCACAAGAAAATAAAATAAATTCATATCTTTATACCCACACCCACTTACCAACCCTTCATCCAAAACCCATTTTTCCCTTATCTATACCTTCTTCTCACTGTTTTCTTAAAATTAGGTTGGATCAAAATAATTACTTAGAATAAATGTTCACTAGTTGTACAATTAAAGAAGTTAAAAAATTTCAACTCCAGAAAGAGAAAATAAATGTTCCAATGTTAAAGTATCAAAATTAATAACATTTTTCTAATAATACTGATTAAGGAAATTATAATCATCTTAGTTCTCAAATACTTGTACAACAAGTGAATTTACCCGCACTTCGTGCGGTTGTAAGAACTTATGAAATACTTTTTGTAGTTTTCTTTTAGATAAGAAATAAAGTATTTAATGTGTGTGTGTATATACAAAAATTAATTTTATAAATTTATTAAAAGACAAATAATCTTATTAGGTTATTGGAGTTAAGAAATGCGAGTTCACGTTTATTTTGGTCAATCATCTAACTTCGAAGAAATAGTACTATGATACAACCAAAAATGAAAAACCAACCAATTCCCTGTTAACTTGAAACATTTCCGCATGGTGTGTGTCTTTTGTCGTCAATGATTTACATCACTCTAAAATCAATAACTGAAAAGTTATTGGTAGAAATTGCAACAAAATCTGGATTAGCTTTGAGACAGTCTTTGTAGGAAAATAGAATACTTCAATTCAAAATAGAATAAAAAAATGGATTTATTTTATTTTATTTTATTGTGTGGCCACGTCTACATGACATAAAATAATTAATTAATATTGTCATGTCAAAAAAAATTATGACATATGTAATTGAGTGATTTTATGAGATAATGGGTCAAAGTTGAGTGATTTTATTGATATGTAGCAAAGTTTAATAACTTTACTACATAATTTCTCAAAGTCCAATGATCTTTTGAGATATTTACCCGATCCTTTTGGTACTTGGTGTTGTTGGAGTTACTTATTACGCTGTCGTTTTAACCAATTATGGTCTTTCCCTTGCTACTAGTGCTGGTTTCCTTGATGCCCTCATCGCTCTTTCAGTACTTGTCATATTCCATTGCCTGGTAAATTACAAATTTCTCCCTAATTATGGTATATCAAGAATGTTTGAGGGCTTTGTCAATAAAATTTGATGCTGAGAGTTACTATTACTTTAGTTATCTTTTATTATACAAATTAGCCTAATATATAATTAAAAGAAATAACATATTTTATTTGGTTTACTTAACTACCTAATAGACGTTTGAGAGCATGGCAAAAGTTTTTCCAAAATAGAATAAAAATGTATAGTAGGAACACTTTATCATGTGTTCAATTGAAAGAAACCATGTTTGAGTGTATAAATAAAATTTAATAACAAATTCAAGGGACTGTCTATAATATTAAATCAAAATTAATCCTTTCTTGGAGTAGGGTCCATGCAGGGGCAGTTCAATAAGATTGGTGGCCTAAAGCCAACTTTAACGGGAGGCCTTTTTTATTTTTGCTCAATAATTTTTAAAAGAAAAATTAACCTATAAATCTATTGTAGGTAAAACTTAGGCCTCATCTTCCCTTAACTAAAGGTTTTGGGTTCGAGTCTGTGATTAAAAAAATCTTGCTCGGGAGTGATTCCATTTTTAATCTGCCTTGCGTGTCTTGAAATAGAATTGATCGGAAAAGTCAATACAGATATCGAATATCAAATGAATGAGGGCCCCCAAAAATTTTAATCCCCGCTTTAGTGGCTTGGCCCTCTGGCTGACCCTGGTTCTATGCACATGCTACTACCAATATAACACGACCTTCTAGATTTTAGGCAAAAGTCATAGATGGACCTCTAAACTTTGCCACATTTTCCTCTGGGGTACCTAAACCGAGGGTTGTACCTATTGGGTACCTAAACTCCTCTGAATTTGTACCCATTGAGTACTTTTTGCTGATGTGGCAAAAAAAGTGAAGCACACTTTCCTTGGGCGTGTGGCCCACTCTTAAATGTTAATTTTCTTTTTCTTATTTTGATTAAAAACTCACCTTTTGACTTTAATTAAATTTAAGAAGAAAAAAAAACATTGGCCCACTCTTCCCTCCTTCCCTCTTCGTCTTCTCCACTTCTGTCTTTTTTTTTTTTTTTAGTTTCTTTATATTTTGTTCATAAAAATTAACTGAAAAAAAGGAGGAAGACAACTGGACCGGTCTTCCTCCTCAATTCTTCCATCCAACTATTTTCCCACCCCTCCATTCCCGTCATCTCTCTCGATTCGACTTATTATATCTTTTTTTTTTTAGTTTCTTTGTATTTTGTTCATTAAAGCTTAAATGCAGATATTACTGCATTTAAATAACTATCAATTTCTTGTCCAAAAGTAGTGTCTCCCAAAGAATTTTGTTTTCTAATCACAAACCCATGGGAACTCTGCTAATGGTCAGAACTTGCTTCTCTAGTTGAGAGTGCTTTTTGCTTGTTAGATTTGGAAGTCCACCACTTAGTCTTGAGAGAAATAACTATTTATTGTGAGAATTGGAATTTTATAATGCCATCCTAGAATTGAGTTGGACAGGCATTAAGAAATCTGGTCTTGATGCCCTTGTAATTGGATCTACTCCACTCTACTTTCTTGATTTGTAGCAGTGTTTCCCCTTTCACTCTGTTAGATCTGAAATGTTATAGTTCCAAGTGATGTAAAACAATTCGTTGACACATGTCCCAGCGTATTAGTTGGTAGAATGCCAAGTGATGTACAGGAGTTTGCTGATGCATCATCTTATTATGTCGTGTGATGATGCATGCTTTTGTAGTTGTGTTGAACTAACAAAAGCATTCAATTTCAATGTTGCCAAAATGTGGTAATTTGTTCTCAAAAATTTCTGGCGAAGCTCCATTTTTTCCGGCAAGGTTGCCACAAATTAATTATTTTTTCGGGTGAAAGTCCGTTCTTGCTCCTCGTAATTGTGGGAAATGGGATGGGGAAAATGGTTACTAGTTGGGAAGAAGGTGTAATGGGGAGTGGCAGCCGGTAGGAGTTGCGCCGGCGCCGGTTGGGAGGAGGGGTATGGGGTTCGGTGGGGAAGAAGAAGTGCATTGGGGGGGGGGGGTGTTTGGGTTAATTAAAAAAAGGTTTTTAAATATATTCTTGATTTATTTAACTAAAGTGTCACGTGTCACGTTTTCATTGGACAAAATTGTCACGTCATGGAGAGTGTAATACACTTTCTTAATTTTGCTGATTATTGTGAAAAAAGTATCCAATGGGTACAAATTCAGAGGGATTTAGGTACCCAATAGGTACAACTCTCGGTTTAGGTACCCCAGAGGAAAATGTGGCAAAGTTTAGGGGGCTATCTATGACTTTTGCCCACATTATCATCCATGGCCAATGAAAAATTGGAAAGGTGTACTTCCTTCTATACAATATAAAAATTGCCTTAATAGACCTATGTCTTTAAAAAAAAAAAAAAAAATCCCAGCTTGACCGCTATAGCCTACATGTCATCTTTAAAAAAAAATGATAATACCAATATAATAGGGGCTTTTAATTAAAGGTGACAAAAAAATTTGAAAATTGAGTTGGGGTAACTCTAGTCTTTTTAATTGAGTAGGGGTGATAAACTTTGGATTAGTGATTGGGGAGTTTTGACTTGCCCCAAAATTATATTTTTAACACTTTGACCCCAAGCTTTGTTTTTTACACTTTACCTCAAGGTTATGTTTTTAACACTTTAACCTAACCTATATAAACCATAAAATACCCCCTGTCCCCCATGGCCCCCCGGCCCCACCCCTTCCCTGCCCCTAGCCCCCCGCCCCCACCCCAAATGAAAAAACTATTTTTTTAAAAATGATTTTGAAAAGTTTTTTTTTTGTTTTTTTGTACCACCCACCCCCCCGGCCCACCACCCCCACCCTCCAAAAAAAAAATTAAAAAAAAATTTAAAAAGTTTTTGTTTTTGATTTTTTGCACCACCCCCACCCCATCCACCCCTCCCTTGACCCCACCCCCACCCTCACGCCCCACAAAAAAAATTAAAAAGATTTTAAAAAGCTTTTTTTTATTTTTGTTTTTTTGTACCACCCAACCCCCGCCCCACCACCCCCACCCTCCCAAAAAAAATTAATTTTATTTTTTAAAAAAGTTTTGAAAAGTTTTTGTTTTTGATTTTTTGCACCACCCCACCCCATCCACCTCTCCCCTCGCCCTTACCCCCCACCCCCACCCCCAAACCTTACAAAAACAAATGTTTTTTAAGAAACGATTTTGAATTTTTTTTTTTGTTTTTTGCACCCTACCCTCCCAAAAAATATTAATTATATTTAAAAAAAAGTTTTGAAAAGTTTTTGTTTATAATCTTTTTGCACCACTCCCCCCCCTCCCCCCTCCCCCCCCCCCCCCCCCCCCCCCCCCCCCCCCCCCGCAAAAAAAATCTTGAAAAGAATTTTTTTTCTTTGGTTTCTTACTCCACGCACCCACCCAAAAAAAATAATTTTGGTTTTAAAAAAAGTTTTGAAAAGTTTTTGGTTTTTGCACCACCACCCCCCAAAAAAAAATTCTTGAAAAGAAGTTTTGAATTAGAGAGAGAAATACCTCCTCCATATGTTGATCCTAGTAAACTCAGAAGAAGGCGGACAAAAAGGAGGCATGGAATCATTGCGAACGAGAAAAACAAATGCTCCATATGCAAAACAGCTGACACAAAAAACAACATGTCCAAGCCGAAATGCTCCATAGTTGTTAATTGCACTGTGTTGTAATAATAGTTATTTATTGGAACTTTATGACATTTTAATGTTGTTCTTTTTTAGAATGATAATTTATGTTCTTGGTGTTTGTGAACTTGGTTTATATGATATGTTGATCGTGTTCAAATCACAAATGTGTGTATTCTTGTTAATAAATTGCTGAACAATTCCCGACAAGTAATGAATCTGTTGCAACAGCTTTGTAACTTGTTGGGTTTTATCCAACAAGTAACAAGACTTGTTATAGCAACTAGTATCTTGTTGGGTTTTATCCAACTGCTAAAAGATTTCCAACACGTAAGCAATCTGTTGCAACGACTGACAGGCCTTGTTGCAGCAACTAAGTTACATGTTAGGGTTTTTCCAACAAGTGGAGTGACTTGTTGCAGAAACTGGGTAACTTGTTGTGTTTATCCAACAAGAGTAAGGACCTGTTCAACAACTATGTCACTTGCTGCAATAGATACTACAGTTGTTGCAACAGATACTACACTTGCTGCAACAGATATTATAGTTGTTGCAACAGATACTACTTGATTCACCCATATTTAGTGATCAACAAAGGGAATCAATGATATTTAGTGATAAACAAGATATTTAGTGATAAACAAAGGAAATCAACGATATGTAGTGATCAATATATAATACGTAATCAATTTGATGGTATTTTGAGTTAGAAAAGATGATCTACTCAGTCAGTATGCACTAAATCCAATGATCATTAGAGTGAATTGATGTGAACTACTTGATTCACCCATATTTACTGATAAACAAAGGAAATCAACGATATTTAGTGATCAATGTATAATACTTAATCAATTTGATGTACTTTGAGTCAGGAAAGATGATCTACTAAGTCAGTATGCACTAGATCGAGTAATCATTGGAGTGAATTGATATGAACTACTTGATTCACCCATATTTAGTGATAAACAAAGGAAATCAAAGATATTTAGTGATCAATGTATAATACTTAATCAATTTGATGTATTTTGAGTCAGGAAAGATGATTTACTAAGTCAGTATGCACTAAATCGAGTGATCATTAGAGTGATTTGATGCGAACTACTTGATTCACCCATATTTAGTGTTAAACAAAGAAAATAAATGGTATTTAGTGATGAATATATATATCTACTAACATTCTTAATGGATTAGATAGTAATTTTATGGATTAGATGGGCAATTCTAAGTGTATTCTTCCTAAATCGAGTGATCATTAGAGTGATTTGATGTGAACTACTTAATTCGACCATATTTAGTGATAAAAAATGAATTCAATGTTATTTAGGATAAACAAAAGAGTTCAATGTGATCAATATCGTGAATATGTTGCAACAATGGAGGAGTTATTGCAACATATGAGATATCTACTGCAACATATGAGTAAGTTGTTGCAACATATGAGTAAGTTGTTGTAATAATTCAAACAAGGTGTTAATCTGTTGCAACAACTACGCAACTTGCTTAAACATCTAATCCATCTGTTGAAACAAATTAGTAACTTGTTGCAACTTCTTCAACAAATGTATAATCTGTTGCAACAATTAACTCATCTGTTGCGACATATTTTTTAATTTTTGCAATAATTTAAGCAATTGTTTGATTTTTTCCAACATGGTGAGTAATTTGTTGCAACAACTAAGCAACTTGTTTAAAAAGATTAGTAACTTGTTGAAACAGATTAGTAACTTGTTACAACTTCTTCAACAATTGTATGCATCTGTTGCAATAATTAGTAAGCAAAATAAATAAGTTCATAAACAGAAATTTTTCAATAGCCACCTTAGCTCCAAATACCACAACTAATCAAAATAAATAAGTTCATAAACATCATTCACAAATAACATAAAGGACAAAAAAAAAAAAAAAACAGAAATTGTTAAACAGCCACCTTGGCTCCAAATACCACAACTTAAGTAATAATTTGTTCAGCAATTGCCTTCTGGGGTGTAGCAGATTTCCTTGATCTACTCCATCTCCTTCATTTCCATCATTAGTTTCTTCATCTTCTAGTTCTTCTTCACTTTCTTCATTTGTATCTACTGCTTCTTGGCTCTGTTCTTCATCTATTTCTGAGGATTGATTGTCAGTTTGGCTGTCAATTAGACTATATATTTCCTCAACATTTGCTGATTCATAAATAGATTGTCTACTTGTTGCAACAAGTGTAGAACTTGTTGCACTACACTTGTTGCAACAACTACAAATCTATTGGATATCTTCTACAAACAGAACCAAATAATTGGAGCTATGTCCAACAAATTTGTAGTTGTCGCAACAGATTGTCTACTTGTTGCAACAACTACAAATCTGTAAGATATCTTCTACAACCAGAACCAAATAACTGAAGCTATGTCTAATAGATTTGTAGTTGTTGCAACAGATTGTCTACTTGTTACAACAAGTGTAGAGCTTGTTGCAACAGATTGTCTACTTGTGACAATAAATGTAGAGCTTGTTGCAACAACTACAAATTTGTTGGATATCTTCTACAAACAGAAGCAAATAACTGAAGCTATGTCCAACAGATTAGTGAGTCGTTGCAACAGATTGTCTACTTGTTGCAATAACTACAAATCTGTTGGTTATCTTCTACAAACAAAACCAGATAAATACCAGGACAAGAACAAAAAAACTATTTGTTGGATATATTTTTCTAAATCCTGAACCATACCAGGACAACAACAGAAAAACCATCTATTTCACTACAAACACACAACAACAACAACCTGGATTTTATCCAAATTTTTCCTAAACTCAAAAAAAATGAAAAATTCAAAGCTTCCTTTCAAGATTTTTTTTTGGAGTGGGTGTGAGGTGCAAAAAACCAAAAATAAAAACTTTTTTTTGAAAACAATTTTTTTTTCTTTTTCTGGTGGGAGTAAGAAACAAAAAAAATAAAAAATTCAAAACTTCTTTTAAAAAAAAATCATTTTTTTGGTTGGCGGGGGCGGCCGGGGGTGCAAAAAAACAAAAACAAAAACTTTGTAAAACTTCTTTTTTGGAAGGGTGGTGGGTGCAAAAAAATAAAAAGAAAAACCTTTCTAAACTTTAAAAAAAAAAATTTTTGGTGGTGGGAGGAGGAAGATTGGGGGCTGTTAAAAAAATCAAAACTTTTTTTTAATTTTTTTATTTTGGGTGGGGCGGGTGAGAGGAGGAGGAGGAGGAAGGAGGTGGCTAGTGAAAAAGCAAATAAAAAAATTTAAAACCTTTTTTTTAAAAATTTTTTGGTGGGGGAAGGGGGGGGGGGGGTGGGAGGAGGGAGCTGGTGAAAAAGTAAATAAAAAATATCAATTTTTTTTTTTTTTAAAATTTGGGGGAGTGTGGGGTGAGTGGAGGAGTGAGAGGAGGTGAAGGGAGGCTGGTGATTTTTTTTAGAATTAATTTTTTTTTTTTTTTTATATTTTATAAAAGATTGAAATTTTTTAAAATTATGATTGAGTCTCATTTAACTTAATCATATTTTTGAAGATAAGTTTGACCATATCTGGTCAAACTTGTGACCGCCCATTTCTAATTAGCAGACTTATTAATCTTCCAATATAACAAGACCTTCTAAACTCTTTTCTATAATCTCAATTTTATCCCTGTAATTAGGAACAACAAATTTCCTTCTTCCTCAGTATTTCACTCCATCACCCACCTATGGATTCCACTTTACATACCTCCAATCCATAAACCCTATTAGTTATTAAAAAAAATCTCATTTTTATCTGTTTATTTTTGTTAAGATATATTTATTATTATGTATAGATCGGGAGCTATAATGGCATGGAACGTGTTCAGATTTTGTACTGCCTTACGAGGTCTTGGTTCGATAATGATCCTTTTAGTACTTGGTGTTGTTGGAGTTACTTATTACGCTGTCGTTTTAACCAATTATGGTCCTTCCCTTGCTAGTAGTGCTGGTTTCCTTGATGCTCTCATCGCTCTTTCAGTACTTGTTATATTCCATTGTCTGGTAAATTGCAATTCTCTCCCTAATTCTGGTATTTTAAGAATGTTTTTTGAGGGTTTTGTAATTAAATTTGATGATTTATGGGTGTTTGACGTATTTCCATTTTTTATTTTCTTGTTGGGGTTTATGGGAAGATAATGGTAGAAAAAAACACCTTCAATATCATTTTTTCGTGAGTTTTACACCCCAACTATTAGTTGTTCCTCTTTCTACCTGAAATATCACTATTTATGTATTAAAACTCATCTGAGTAGATGGTGATAGTTTAGGTAGGAAATATGGAGAGATGTGTTTTAATATATGTCTAAACTCGAGGTGTGTTTTAATATATAGATGATGATAGTTCAGGTAGGAAAAAGGAATATCTGATAGTGGGGGTGTGAAACTTGCGGAAAAGTGATAGTTCAGTGTGTTTTTGACTATTAACTCTTTTATGGGCGGTAAAAACATACATTCATAGGAAATCTAAGTCAACTTTTTCTTAGTCATCTCTAACTCGAATCCTGTGGATAATATGCTCGTATAAGATGTAATTAAGTTTTGGTGTTGTTGGAGTTACCTATTACGCTGTCGTTTTAACCAATTATGGTCCTTCCCTTGCTAGTAGTGCTGGTCTTCTTGATGCCCTCATTGCTCTTTTGTACTTGCTATATTCCATATTCTGTTAAATTACAAATTTCTCCCTAATTCTGGATTTGTTAAAGTTTGATGATTTATGGGTGTTTTGACGTAAGAATTGTGAAATTTGGAAAAAAGTAGTATCTGTTTTCAAGTTGAAAATGGTATTTGAAAATTGGAGTTGTGTTTGGACATGCATATAAGTAGGAGTTGTTATTGAATTTTTGTGAGTGATTTGGATTGAAAATTATGAAAACGGCTTTTTGGAGTTTTTTCCGGAATTCAGTTTCAAGTTTGAATTCCGGAAAATTGTAGCAATTGTATGTCCAAACAGTTTTCGGGAATAATATTCTTGAAAAACTGAATACTACCCATGGCCAAACGGGCACTAATCATTTTATTCTCGGGTTTTTATGGGCAGTACAAACATACAGTTGTAGGGGATTTTGTTATTCCATTGTCTTGTAAATTTCTCCCTAATTCTGGTATATCAAGAATGTTTGAGGACTTTGTTAGTAAAATTTGATGATTTATGTGTGTTTGAGGGCCTTGTTAATAAAATTTGATGTTAGCAGTATCTTATGCTTCGATTCTATTACTCCCTTCATCCCAATTTATGTGAGGGTGTTTGTGCGCACGGTGTTTAAGAAAGAAAGGAAGACCTATTACGTTGTCGTTTTAACCAACTATGGTCCTTCCCTTGCCACTAGTGATGTTTTTCTTGATGCCCTTATTGCTCTTTCAGTACTTGTCATATTTCATTGTGTGGTGAATTTCTCCTTAATTCTGGTATATCAAGAATGTTTTGAGGGCTTTGTTAATAAACTTTGATGATTTATGGGTGTTTAGAGCATTTTTAATAAAATTTGAGGGCCTTGTTAGTAAAATTTGATGCTAGCATTATCTTATGCTTTGATTCTATTATTATTGTTGTTATTTTTTTTACTTTGGTTATCTTTTATATTGTACTGTTAAGGCTTTGTTAATTAAATTTGATGATTTATCGGTGCTTGATGTATTTCCATTGTACTATTACTTGTTGCTTCATTTGCTTTGTTTATCTTGCTATTCTGATGTCGTTATGTTCCTTTCTATCCTGCTTTGATTACACTTCTGTTGTGCTGAGGGTGTATCGGAAACAACCTCTCTACCCACAAAGAAGTACGGATATCCTACCCTCCCAGACCCAACTTGTAAGATTACACTAGGTATGTTAGTAAACTTGGATGATTTATGAGTGTTTGATGTATTTCCATTTTACTATTACTTGTTGCTTCATTTGCTTTGCTTATCTTGTTATTTTTGCTGTGCTATTTTCCTTTCAATCTTTTTTTTTTTTCACTTCTTTTGAGCCGAAGGGCTATCATCTCTACCCCACAAAGGTAGGGTAAGGTCTGCAGACATCCTACCCTACTAAGATGGGATTACACTGGGTGTGTTGTTGTTGTTAACGACGTATTTCCATTTTTTTATTTTGTTTCTCGGGTTTTTATGGGCGGTACAAACATCCAGTACTTGTCTTATTCCATTGTCTGGTAAATTTCTCCCTAATTATTGTATATCAAGAATGTTTGAGGGCTTTGTTAATAAAATTTGATGATTTATGGGTGTGTGATGTATTTCCATTTTTTGTTTTAAATTTCTTCTTGGGTTTATATGGTAGTTGAACGTTGTCTAGTTTCCCTTACCAATATTTTTATTATTATTACTCTCCTACTATCTTATTCTTCGATTTTATTACTACCTGTTGTTTCCTTTATTTCGGTTATCGTTTTATTATTATTGTTAGTACTTTTTTTTTCTCCAGTATTTTCTACACGGGTTCTTCACTACGTATTTCCTTTTTATACTGTTTTGATATGTGTTACTTGAGCTGAGAGTCTGTCGGAAACAACCTCTCTACCCTCACAAGGTAGGGTAAGGCTGCGTATACACCACCCTCCCATGGCTCCATTGGGTATGTTGTTGTTCTTGGGTTTTTATGGGCGGTACAAATATACAATCATAGGGTATTTGTTAGAGTTGGAACATGGGAAATCTAAAGTCAACTATTTCTTAGTCATCTCTAATTCGAATCCTGTGGATAATGTGCTTGTATAGGATGTAATTAAATTGTGGTGGTTATTGTATAACATGGCACATCTTTAGCTCACCGAGGAGATGAACCTAGATAGGAGAGCATGGAGGTTGAAGATTAAGGTAGTCGGGTACTAGTAGTCGAGTGATTTCTCTCTTTCCAATGGTAGAGCATGGTTCTAGCCTGGAGCACGTATCCGCTTCCTTACCAGTATTATCACTATTATGCTAGCACTAGCATAATCTTATTCTTCATTTATTACTACTGTTGTTTTTTATACTTTGGTTATCGTTACTTTTTTGATGTTAGTACTTTTCTGTCTTCAGTATTTTCATCATAGCATTTTTTTTTACTCTTGCACTCTTCTGAAAATCGTTTTTTCTTGAGCCGTGCGTACACCCCACCCTCCCCGGACCCCACTTTTTGGACCACACTGGGTATGTTGCTGTTGTATTGTCTTATTCTAGTTGAAGGCATTGACAAGCGTTAAGAAATGGGCTAATGTTTGTGCCAACTGATGATGTTTTTCAATATTAAGCTGACAAATCACTTGATTAAAAAAAAAAAGAAAAAACTTCTGCATAAGCAATGGAGATTATAGAAAGAAAAAAACTAAGTAGAAAAAGCTAAGCAGTGGACATTGTAGAAAAAAACTTCTGGATGGATTAGAATTTATGCTAAGTAGCTAAAAGTACATATTTGTGATGGTTGCAGTTGGTGATGCTTCTGTGGTGTTACTTTTCTGTTGTTTTTACTGATCCTGGTAGTGTGCCTCCAAATTGGAGGCCAGAGTTGGATGAAGAAAGAGGGGAAGCTGATCCGTTAACCACATCAGAGTTCGGGGCTTCGCCAGCTGACTCAGGGAATCCCGGAATACGTTTTTGTAGAAAGTGCAGCCAGTTAAAACCTCCTCGGTGCCATCACTGTTCTGTTTGTGAGTTCTTGTTTTTCACCTTAATGATGATTTTTGTTTTTATTTTTATTTTTCGTTTGAGATTGAGTTGTGTTTGTTTCCCTGTTTTAGGTGGAAGGTGTGTGCTCAAGATGGACCATCATTGTGTGTGGGTTGTCAATTGCGTCGGAGCATTAAACTACAAATATTTCCTTCTCTTCCTGGTAACTTATCATAACTCTTGAATTTTGAGAAGTATTGGCTGCTAGATTCTGAACATACTTGTAGCCTCAAGAAATGACGACAAGTATGGATGAAGATGAATTTTGTTCTTGACTTTTATGCTTTAATAGCTGGCTGCCGTGGTTGTTGGATTTCTATCCTATAGCTACATCAGCAGGCTATAAACAACAACAACAAATGCCTCAATCCCAAGCAAGTTAGGATTGGCTATCTAAATTCTCAATGTTGATATTGCTTCATTTATGCTCATCCCAGTTCAACATTATATAAAATAAATATAAAAATCAAAATAAAATGTACTAGACGTTATCTGCATTTAGTGCTAGCTTATAAATCTCTGACATGAATAAAGGACTCTAGAAAAAAAAAATTGGACCTAAAGTAAACTAACACTACTAAAACTTTATCGTAACTAATTGGTGTAGTCTATATAGATCTTTTTCTTCCATTGTGCCATATTTTTCCTAGGTCTGCATGGATGTCAAAAGATTATAGGTCCTTGGTGATAACTTTTTATAGTGATTTTAAGTCTACCTTGTCCCGTTAAGCACCTTCACTCACCATAGTGTCATACCTAGTGGTGCATCTGGAGGTGGAGGTAGACGCAGGACATGAAAAAATTGTTTCACGTGACCTTTTCTCATTTTATCGTAATGTGGGCTACTTGCACCTTCTGTGAATGTGGTCACTTTTAATGTTGTCTAATTTTCTATGATCATGCATCCATTACGCATCTATACGACACTCATTTTGGGGATACTTCTACTTATTCTAAAGAGTCCCTGATTTCCGAAAAGACACTTAGGGCCATTTGGCCATGATTTGAAATCAGGTTGATTTGAAGTTGAAATTTTGTTTGGACATGCAATTTGGATATCTAAAGTAGTACTTTCTTTTCTTTCATAAACATGAAAATTTCACAATTTGTGAAAACTATCTAACTTTCCCCAATTCTTACAATTTTACCAATGAGCAAAGCATAGTTCAAACAAGGTACCAGGGTATACTAAGGCTCCGTATTAACAAATCACATATTTCCGTGTTCGTTTTATAAATAAATGCTTGCGATTACATGGTATTACAAACATTTAAATATACACAATTTTACAAAAAATCACTGGTCCAATAAATCAACAATAGTAGTAACTAGCTATTCTTTAATATAATCCTCCCACATGGTACAAACAATCTCTTCACGTCGAGCATGAGTTGTTTTTTTTTCTTTTTCAAAATTTAAAACTATGGGTCAAGTTTTAAATTTAACACAAAAAATTAAAATCACATACTTGGAATTGAAATCCCATCGTTTAGTCGTATTTGGAATTTGAAATCAAAATTTCAAACTGAAGTTGGAGTTTTATTCAAATGTCATAAACAAACACTACCTTCAAATCAAAACTTCAAATTTGAGCTCCAAATTGCATGGCCAAACACCTATTTAAAGTTTGCTGGGGTCCTAGTATGCTAGTACCCCAAACAACTTCTAAGTGGTATTAGTATCCCCTTTCTCGACCACCTAGCATGGAAGTGTATATCACTCTCTTACGAAATGTGAGATCAGCAAACAAATTAATTTTTTTATTCCTGCAACATTTTTTAATTGTATTTTATTACTCCCTCTATTTTAATTTATGTGTCTCACTTTCTTTTTTAGTTTGTTTCAAAAAGAATGCCATTTTCTATATGTAGTAACTCTTTAATTTCAATATCCCATATGTTATGTTTAAGACCACAACATTTAAAGGACATTTTGGTATTACACATATTTTTAGTTTAGAACCACAAATTCAAAAGTATCTCTTATTTTCTTAAACTCCGTATTTTCTTAAACTCCGGGCCTCGTCAAACACATAGAATGAAACAGAGGGAATGCTTGTTTTCTTTTTATTTTTCTTCTCTTATCTTCCAAATGGCATTCACTGCAGCTCGTCTTTTCTTCTTTTTCTTTCTTCTGTCTTATTCTCTGTTATTTTTGAATTGACTCTAGATGAATGTCTCCCCTCTTCTCTTTTCTTCCATAAAATCTGCTTTTGATGCCTCAGTCGCCGAGACATCCCTCTACATCAATGCTTTGTTCCCGTTATTTTGCCAGCAGCCACCTTCCATTAATGCCACCCGCAAGCTTCTTTCTCCCTTCAGAAATACAATTTCATAATCGCTTCTCCCTTCAACTTTTTGATGAAAAAATTCAAATAAAAGTTAAAAGGGGGAATGTCCATGATCAATCAAAATTGAACATGGTATGAGCTATATGGTTGCTTGATCAAAAAAGAAAAAAAAACGGAAATTTTGTTTTCCCTTGATCTGAAGAGAGTGGTATGGGGTTGTTTGGGATCGTGGTTCTATGTGCTCGTGTATTTTTCCTAATTGCCAAAGAGAGGTGGCCAAATGGTTGAAAGGCGGTTGTTGGTTTTCACATGATTGAATGATGACCCTAGAGGGGATTTTTATGGAATCGGTGATGTTTTTGAAGTTGGTTTCTATTAGGTGATGTAGAAATGGAGATGGGTGCTGGGTGAAGATGACAAAGGTGACACGGGGAGTTTGTTGACGATGGAAGAAAGAGAGAAAGAAAAGAAGAGAAAAGAAAAAGAAATAAAATAAGGAAAATGTAACTATGAAGGAAAAAAAAAATTTAAATGAAATTTTCATGTGGCGAGCTAGGATTTGTTCGTTACAAACACTTCCTTTCTTAAAATTCAGCAATTGGGTTGCTCGAGAAACGGCGTAACAACACCACTTAGAAGTCGTTCGGGTGGGGTAGGGTTACAGGTTACTAGGAACCCTGCAAACTTTAAGTGTCTTTTGGGAAATTAGGGACCAGTTTAGGGTGGTTTTTATCTATTCTACTCTCTAGCTTTTGATGACACCTTTGCTGGTTCGTCAATTAGCACAATATCGTAAGCAATTAGCATACATCATGGGATGTCACTTTGTATTGTGTTAGTTAGTTCATCTATCACTAGTGTAAATAAGTACATGCTTAGTACTGATATCTGGTGTAAACTCATGGTTGTGAAAATTGAAAACTTCCTTATGTCTCCTACTACTGTTCTCACACTAGTGATAACTTCTTTGTACATAATTGTTATGGCATTTATATAGTTAATATAAATTCCCTTCTTTCCGCACACCCATGAAATGTCTTTTCGTAGTATTCAGTCATACGCTTTCTCTAGGTCAATGAACACCATATGTGAGTTTTTCTTCTCGCGGTTAATTTTTCATCAGTCCTCCTAACAAGAAAATAGCATCTGTTGTAGATTTACTTGGTATAAATCCAAATTGAATTTCTGTTACTCTTGTAGTGTCCCTAAATCTATGCTCTCTCTCTCTTTTCAACAGTTTCATCTTATTGTTAATAAGTATGTGACGTTATTTCCCAAATTTTTTGAATATCTTTTTTGTTCTTATGTATCGGAATCAAGCTACTCTTCCTAGCATTCTACCACTTTTTAGTGTTACATTAGCCATACTGCTACAACCTCTCCAAGATACTTCCAAGCCTCTAGGAGGATGCCATTGGATCATAGGCTTTTTAATCCACAAATTTTTCATGGGGACTTTTCCTTCAGACTCGTTAGTTCTACGAGTGCAGCTAAAGTTTTTATCGTGCACAAATGTATTGAGAACTATAAGCTATTCCTCGTGATTCGAGTTGAACAATTAATCATAGCCTCTTCTTTTCTCCTTGGATCTCATTATCTCCCATCAAAACTTGTTGAGAATCGTTTTTAATACACTGCACCTGGCTTAACCGTTTAAGTTCTTATTCTTCTTCTCTCATCTGTGCTAGTTTGTACGTTTCTTTCTCCTTTTTTTGGGTTCCTATCTTATGGTACAAGCCATCTAGGGCTTCCCCTCGAGCTATAGTCTTCTTAACTCCCTCTTAGCTTTATTATATTCTTCAAAGGCCAAATAAGGAAGCTATGTCCTATTTACTAATGTTTTCTCCGTTTCATTTTATGTGTCATAGTTTAATTGTGTATGAAGTTTAAGAATATGCACAAGACTTTTGAATTTTGTGGTGTTAGACAACTAAAGGTGTATATAACATACCGAATATATCCTTTGAATCTAGTACTCTTTAACATGCCATGTCATTCTTCTGAGGAAATCTCGTTAAGGATAAAATGAGTGTTGAAATGAAAAACTTACTAAATATAGACTGATGACATTAGTTACCTTTTACTTAAAAAAAAAAAATACACTGATGACATTCTTTTGAAATATAATAAATAGGAAAGTAAGACACATAAATTTAAATGGAGGGAGTACAATGCTATATTTATGTTTTTTTGGTCTTAAAAGTCTCCTATGCCATTTCTTACATGTCAAGTGGAGTGATTTTGATGTGCATATATCACACATGCTTTGTTTTTATTTAATCGGTTCTTTTGTATGACATGCTCCTCTTGAAGACATGATGTACGATCATAGTAGGAGTTTCTTGTATGACATGCTCCTCTTGAAGACATGATGCTAGTCGTACAAATACCAATAATAAGCATTAACTTGGATATTAGTGCTATTCCTGCATACAATATCTGAACGACCATAGTGGATGTGATTATAATAAGGTTTTCCAGAGAGAACAAAAGACAAAAACCCATCTGAAATGCAACTCTAGCAAGGCTGTGTTCAGACTTGAGTATATCACATGAATTGTTAGTACAGTTCCAGAATCAGACTTGAAATATTACAATGCCAATCAACCTAACAGTAGGGGCATAGTTCTCAACATAATACATATTAGTTGTTTGCGAGGAACTCATTCTAATATTGTTTCCTATCACCTTATCATTTACCAAAATTCTTCTGGATATTTCGTGAGAGTGCATTCCAGTTTTCTTAGCGTATTGCAAGTGACAGTTCATATTGAGAATTTTTCTTTGTCCGTATTCTTCCTCCCTGTTGGTGCCTGTCAATTGATGTTTGTATGCATCAACATGCATGTACGAATATGTTCTGGGACTTTCTTTGCATGGCAATATTTTAATGACCATCCTTTCCTCAACTAATTAGAACCTTTCTTACTGCAGTTTTATACGTTCCTTGAGACTACTGTTGTCACTCTATCATTACTGCCACAATTTATTGCATTCTTCAGTGATGGAGAGATACCTGGGACTCCGAGCACTCTTGCAACCACTTTCCTTGCTTTTGGTATTGTTTATCATTTGTCTTGCCGAACTTGCAATCTGTGATTTCTTTTTGAGATGCACCAGTTTTCTTAATTTCTCCACATTTCTTGTGCATTGCAGTCTTGAACCTTGCTTTTGCTTTGAGTGTTTTGGGATTTCTGATTATGCACATATCATTGGTGGCTGCTAATACCACGACCATTGAGGTACTCCATTTTTTTATTCATCTTTTAACTTGAAAGTAAGGTGTTTTCCTTTCTATGAAGTGCCTAATAATCTGAAACATTATTGATGCTGTGCAAACAGCTTTTTAGTCTTGAGGCAAAACCAGTTTATAGAACTTATCTCTCTTGGTCTTCAGTTTGGAGAAGTATCTGTTGCTAGATAAATTATCCAAGCATGTGTATTGGGGTTCTGTTTGTTTAATCACCTGGTAAAAACTAAAAGTTTGTTTCTTGAAACTATAAGGTTTGAAAATTGCTCTTGCATGTTCCACTCACTCTCATCCGAGGCCCCCCACACCCTGAAGAAATAAAAGAAGACTTGGCGTTATCACTTTTATAGTTTTGTGAACAGGGTTCCTAAAAGTTAACCAAACATCCAACCACCTTAATCACCAGTTTTTGGTTTAATTGGTCACACTAGCTTGTTACCATTCTCAAAAAGAAAAACATTGGTCACACCGGTTTGATATCCCCACCTATCCCTCCTATTAGAAACCAAACTTTTTTCAATCTAATGTACACTGTTACCAAATGTACTTTCATCAAATATCCCTTGTCTTCCTCTAAATTTTTAGCACTTTTAGCCAATAACTGTTATCCTAAAGCTGATGACTCTTTTATCCTAAGTTGTTGTAAGCTGCTGTTCAATAACCTAGCAAGATGATGTATGGTCCATTTCTGCGACAAGCACAGAGCCTGCAAATAATAGTTTTCAACGTAGAAAGTTTGTTCCTTTACTGCAGTATTGCTTGTCATATCCTTCTTTCTAGGATATTTCCTTGAAGATTCAGCATTTTTTTTGGGGGAAATTGGTGTATTATCTGGTATAGAATGTTAATCAATGGTCTCCATTTATCTAGAGAAAAGTCATTAGATAAACATTAGAATGTGTTTTATTTTTATTTAATTTCTTGGGGTTATTTTCCCATTTACTCAAGATGTTCTCAGCAGCTTTCTTTTCTGGCCAGATTTAAAGGCTTGTTGTCTTGCTTTCAGGCATATGAGAAGAAGACCAGTCCTAAATGGCGTTATGATCTTGGTCGGAAGAGGAACTTTGAACAGGTTAAATGACTGCACAAGATTGCCTTATTTATTTATTTATTTATTTATTTCTGATGGTAGGTTGCTCTGAATATGATAGAACAGATAGATGCTTCTCTAAGTAACTTAGAATACTCAGCAGTAGAGAAGTTCGGTCTGAACTCTTTTTTTTTTTGGCATTTATAACTAGTCTTACATTAGAGTCCTAGGATCTATTAATTGGAAATTTGAGAATTAGCAAGGAAAGAACCATCAAAAAGAAAAAGAAATCAGCAGAGGTAGAACAAGACATTTTTGAAACTAAAAAGAAAGAACAAGACTTGTTACATATTTTCTAGATATACATGATATTTCCCCTAGTACTCCCCTAGTTGCATGAGCAGGATAGTGGAATGCTTCAACTGCCTCAAATGCTTGTCAAGGCCATGATTTTTCTTGCTATAGAGAAGTGTTTTAACTCAGAAGAAGTCACTTTGCACGAAGGGCCTTGATCCCTTGGTTTTTCAACATTATTGTTCTTACACTTTTTGTGCTGTCTAATTCCACACGATAGGTTCATTTGCTTTAAGATTATCTCCCCAATTTTAATCGATATAATCTACTATTATTTTAATAACCAACATAGATGTTTGATTACTGTTTAAAAATCAGTTTTGGCAGCCAATAACTATGACTGCAATAAAATTGATTACTTTTGATCATCGATCTGATAATTAACTTATTCATAATCAAAACTAGTTTTTGTAGTCCAATAC